>NC_048572.1:82773414-82940914 GCF_013265735.2 Oncorhynchus mykiss
ATTGTGTATGTAAATGTAATAGTGTATGTAAATGTGATATTGTGTATTTAAATGTGATATTGTGTATGTAAATGTGATATTGTGTATGTAAATGTGATATTGTGTATGTAAATGTGATATTGTGTATGTAAATGTAATAGTGTATGTAAATGTGATATTGTGTATTTAAATGTGATATTGTGTATGTAAATGTGATATTGTGTATGTAAATGTGATATTTCAGTTGAATTTTTTATAACATTTGCTAAAATTTCTAAAAACCTATTTTTGCTTTGTCATTATGGGGTAATGTGTGTAGATTGATGAGGGAAAAAAACGATGTATTCCATTTTAGAATAAGGCTGTAACGTAAAATTTTTTGGAAGAAGTCAGGGGGTCTGAATACTTTCTGAATGCACTGTCCTATTACGTCCTATGTAGCTCACCTTCGGGGGCTGCTCCAGGAAAATGTTGGTGGCTACAGAGAGGCTGGGGGGGACAAGGACCTTGGGGATCTGGATCACCTCTCTTCCCTTCATCCAATCAGCTGTCAGGTCCCCTCGGAAGGACTGGGAGAGGAGGGGAGGATCGCCTCGGAAGGACTGGGAGAGGGAAGGATCCCCTCGGAAGGATTGGGAGAGGAGGGGAGGATCCACTCGGAAGGACTGGGAGAGGGGAAGATCCCCTCGGAAGGACTGGGAGAGGAGGGGAGGATCCCCTCGGAAGGACTGGGAGAGGAGGGGAGGATCCCCTCGGAAGGACTGGGAGAGGAGGGGAGGATCCCCTCGGAAGGACTGGGAGAGGGGAGCCTGAGGAGAAGAATAGAATGTCCGGATGATGTAAACATCTACAAATACATCAACAACAGCTCCTCACACTATTGGTCCTCAGTTCTTAACGACCACACCACATCCCCACCTGCTGAGCTTTGAAGTTAAAACTCCCAGGGTTGGTGACGGTCTTGTTCTGCTTCAACTTCATCTGTGTATTGAGGTGCTCCTTCTGTTTTTCCACCGTCCTCATTGACTCCCTCAGCCTCTCCAGATCCTGTTGGTACGTTACATGACAAATGGAAATTACTTTAAATAAACTAATATTGTCACATACACCGGATAGGTGCAGTGAAATGTGTTGTTTTACAGGGTCAACCATAGTAGCACGGTGACCCTGAAGAAAATTAGGGATAAGTGCCTTGCTCAAGGGCACTGGCAGATTTTTTACCATGTCGACTCGAGTATTCGAACCAGCAACCTTTCGGTTCCTGGTCCACTGCTCTGACTGCTAGGCTACCTTCCGCTGTCAGCAACATACCACACTACATCTGACTACTAGCTTGCCTCTGAAGCTATGCAGGGTTGGTCCTGGTCGGTCCCTGGACGGGAGACCAGATGCTGCTGGAAGTGGTGTTGGAGGGCAGGTAGGGTTCACTCTTCCCTCTGGTCTTCTAGGCTACTATCCATACATGTTGTCAGTCACCGTGCACTCCGTATAAATATCTGTCTTAAATGAAGAGCTTGGTGTGTTCAGTTAAAACCAGATCTGGTATTGAGGGGTTATGTGAGGGTACAGTATGTGAGGGTACAGTATGTGAGGGTACAGTATGTGAGGGTATTGTGGCTGTTGTTATAGGAAATGGATGAAAGCATAGCACAGTGGTCTAACACCCTGGTTCCATTCAGGCTGTTTCACAGCGGTCTAAGACACTACAGACACCCTGGTTCCATTCCATCTCAGTGCTAGAGGCGTCAGTACAGATACCCTGGTTTGAATCTAGCCTGCATCACAACCGGCCGTGACTGGGAGTCCCATAGGGCGGCGCACAATTGGCCCAGCATCCGGGTTTGGCCGGTGTAGGCCGTCATTGTAAATAAGAATTTGTTGTTTATTTTTCAAATTCTTCATGCTAGAAACAAGCTGAACAATGCTGGGAAAGACGTGACTCCGATGCATATGGGATGTCTTTGGTTTGTCTCTATCACATTCAGAGTCTTCGCTACAACCTTCTGTTGCTGAGGAGACAAAACATGTACTTTGCTTGGGAAGTAATGTGTGATTCTGTCACTTTCAATTGACATTCAATATTTCAACACGCTATTAAACAACATATTAACTCTAAATCAGTCAGGAGCCAGCCAGGTAGCCTAAGAAGGAACAAACAAATGTATTATTTAGGCTATATTATTATTATTATTATTATTATTATTTCAAGGCCATTTAAGAAATCCATTGTGAAGCATTTGAGACATGCAAGAAGCTAGCAGGAGTTTCAACAACATGCCTATACATTTATTTATTGTGATGAAATACTACATGTAAAAAATACTTTGAATTAAATAATAATTAAATGACAAATGTCTTATTAGGCTATACAGTCAGTGATTCTACAGTGCCTTTTGAATTGGCTTTTATAAAACACGAGTTTGGCCAGTCTCGGGTATGAGGATCATGTGGTGAGCTATGCATGCCTAGTTTGTTAAATTTAGCCCAGCAGAGGCTCTTACATTTCCGTACCCTAATCACAGCCAACACAAATCTATTTTGTAACAACAGTATCATGGAATGAATTAGAAAATGATAGTTTTGCATATGAAAAAAAGTTACAAGTGTATATTGGCCTACCTGATGATATGCGGCTGCTGTGTTAAACAATGAATGTATTTTTCTGAAATTCATTGATGATCAGAGACTTCAGTCGTAACTGGTTGTGTTCTGCTATATTTTTACACTTGATAGACAACTTTATCACTGTTAGACTGTCCTCTTTTTTTTAACACTAGCCTGTATAGAAATCAAAATGTATCTGGCACTGGAGCATGTGCACATTCGTTGTCATGCTCTGTTGTGGTATTAAAATAGATTCTGCTCGTCTACAGTCACGTAGAAATGACATAGAATTGCATGAAATGAGTTCATAAAAAGGCTCATTTTTCTTGGCCTGCAAAAATATGATAGATGAATTTAGTGCTTTTATTACAACGGATCTCTCTTCACCCCTACTCTTGACCGCGGTAGTCTGTGAATTGACAACCTTCTGGGTACTTTGCCATGTAATGCTTACAAAACGAAGAACAGTTTCTAAAACTGAATATCTAAGACTCTGGTTTGTCCTAGGAATGAGGGTAAATGATTGGCATGTTCTCTGCTATCCATTTTATGTTTTAATTATTATTTGGGGTATAGGGGTGGATCACTTTTTCAAACGTTCAGGGAGGGTAAAAATATATTTTCACTGAAGGGAGGGCCATCCATTTTCATTTCAGAGAGGTCAGATTTTCTCCTGTATATTATTATATTGTAAGGAAGCAGCAACCTGTTGGTATGTCTCTCTCTGTCTCTCCAGCTCCTCTCTCTCCGTCTCTAGTTTCTTCTCCAGTCTCCTACACTCCTCCTCTCTCTGTCTTAGCTCCGCCTCTAGGACCTCCGCCTGCAGCCGGTGACGCTCCCGCTCCTTCTCCCAGCGAGCCTGGGGATAGAGATGGATGAAAGATGAGATGGAGAGAGAGAGATGGAGAGATGAGATGGAGAGAGAGAGAGATAGAGATGAAATGGAGAGATGGAGAGATGAGATGGAGAGAGAGAGAGATGAGATGGAGAGATGGAGAGAGATGAGATGGAGAGATGGAGAGAGATGAGATGGAGAGAGAGATGAGATGGAGAGAGAGATGAGATGGAGAGAGAGATGGAGAGAGAGATGAGATGGAGAGAGAGATGAGATGGAGAGATGCAGAGATAGAGAGATGGAGAGAGAGAGAGAGAGAGAGAGAGAGAGAGAGAGAGAGAGATGAGATAGATCCACTACATCAGGGGTATTCAACTCTTAACTTAAAAGGTCCGGAGCCTGCTGGATTTCTGTTCTACCAGATAATGAATTGAACCCACCGGGTGTCCTAGGGCTAAATCAGTCCCTGATTAGAGGGGAACCATGACAAAAACAGCGGATCTGACTTCGAGGTCCAGAGTTGAATTTCCCTACCTCCGCTTCCCTAACACAATACACTGTATTGTACCTGGTTTTGACGGTGCTGTGTCTGCAGCTTGTGGAAGTTGGCCACCTCTTCTCTCTGTTTCTCCAGGTTACGTTGTTTCTCCTGCTCCAGGAGCATGTTGCCTCGGTTGCGACCCGGACGCTCACGCTCCAAAAGAGAGGCACGCTGGAGCTCAATGTGGCTGTCCTGCTGCGAGACGATGGCCTACGGAGAGGGACAGTGGACATATTTAACACCAGGAGGCAGAGGGCATATGATGCAAAACTCATCATACTACATGTATTTCCTTCCTGCTTGAACGTGAATAGCCCAGATACACGTGAAAACATGAAATGACCCTGGGAATCGAGGGGAAGCACAAATATGAAGTAACATTCAAAATGGGTGCATCTTGCCTTTAACACCAGTGATGGACAGGGTACAAACTTCAGACTAGGGAGAGGAAGGGGACACACTTCAGACTAGGGAGAGGCAGGGGACATACTTCAGACTAGGGAGAGGAAGGGAGACAAACTTCAGACTAGGGAGAGGAAGGGGACACACTTCAGACTAGGGAGAGGCAGGGGACATACTTCAGACTAGGGAGAGGAAGGGGACACACTTCAGACTAGGGAGAGGCAGGGGACATACTTCAGACTAGGGAGAGGAAGGGAGACAAACTTCAGACTAGGGAGAGGAAGGGGACACACTTCAGACTAGGGAGAGGCAGGGGACATACTTCAGACTAGGGAGAGGAAGGGAGACAAACTTCAGACTAGGGAGAGGAAGGGGACACACTTCAGACTAGGGAGAGGCAGGGGACATACTTCAGACTAGGGAGAGGAAGGGAGACAAACTTCAGACTAGGGAGAGGCAGGGAGACACACTTCAGACTAGGGAGAGGAAGGGAGACAAACTTCAGACTAGGGAGAGGCAGGGAGACACACTTCAGACTAGGGAGAGGCAGGGGACATACTTCAGACTAGGGAGAGGCAGGGGACATACTTCAGACTAGGGAGAGGCAGGGAGACACACTTCAGACTAGGGAGAGGAAGGGAGACACACTTCAGACTAGGGAGAGGCAGGGAGACACACTTCAGACTAGGGAGAGGCAGGGGACATACTTCAGACTAGGGAGAGGCAGGGAGACACACTTCAGACAAGGGAGAGGAAGGGAGACAAACTTCAGACTAGGGAGAGGCAGGGAGACACACTTCAGACTAGGGAGAGGCAGGGGACATACTTCAGACTAGGGAGAGGCAGGGAGACACACTTCAGACTAGGGAGAGGAAGGGAGACAAACTTCAGACTAGGGAGAGGAAGGGAGACAAACTTCAGACTAGGGAGAGGCAGGGAGACACACTTCAGACTAGGGAGAGGCAGGGGACATACTTCAGACTAGGGAGAGGCAGGGAGACACACTTCAGACTAGGGAGAGGCAGGGGACATACTTCAGACTAGGGAGAGGAAGGGAGACAAACTTCAGACTAGGGAGAGGAAGGGAGACAAACTTCAGACTAGGGAGAGGCAGGGGACATACTTCAGACTAGGGAGAGGAAGGGAGACAAACTTCAGACTAGGGAGAGGAAGGGAGACAAACTTCAGACTAGGGAGAGGCAGGGGACATACTTCAGACTAGGGAGAGGCAGGGAGACACACTTCAGACTAGGGAGAGGCAGGGGACATACTTCAGACTAGGGAGAGGAAGGGAAACAAACTTCAGACTAGGGAGAGGCAGGGAGACACACTTCAGACTAGGGAGAGGCAGGGGACATACTTCAGACTAGGGAGAGGAAGGGAGACAAACTTCAGACTAGGGAGAGGCAGGGGACATACTTCAGACTAGGGAGAGGAAGGGGACACACTTCAGACTAGGGAGAGGAAGGGGACATACTTCAGACTAGGGAGAGGCAGGGGACATACTTCAGACTAGGGAGAGGCAGGGGGACAAACTTCAGACTAGGGAGAGGCAGGGGGACAAACTTCAGACTAGGGAGAGGAAGGGGGACAAACTTCAGACTAGGGAGAGGAAGGGTACAAACTTCAGACTAGGGAGAGGCAGGGGGACAAACTTCAGACTAGGGAGAGGAAGGGGACACACTTCAGACTAGGGAGAGGAAGGGAGACACACTTCAGACTAGGGAGAGGAAGGGGGACAAACTTCAGACTAGGGAGAGGAAGGGTACAAACTTCAGACTAGGGAGAGGCAGGGGGACAAACTTCAGACTAGGGAGAGGAAGGGGGACAAACTTCAGACTAGGGAGAGGAAGGGTACAAACTTCAGACTAGGGAGAGGCAGGGGGACAAACTTCAGACTAGGGAGAGGCAGGGGGACAAACTTCAGACTAGGGAGAGGCAGGGGGACAAACTTCAGACTAGGGAGAGGCAGGGGACACACTTCAGACTAGGGAGAGGAAGGGGGACAAACTTCAGACTAGGGAGAGGAAGGGGGACAAACTTCAGACTAGGGAGAGGAAGGGGGACAAACTTCAGACTAGGGAGAGGAAGGGGGACAAACTTCAGACTAGGGAGAGGAAGGGGGACAAACTTCAGACTAGGGAGAGGCAGGGGGACAAACTTCAGACTAGGGAGAGGCAGGGGACATACTTCAGACTAGGGAGAGGCAGGGGGACACACTTCAGACTAGGGAGAGGCAGGGGACATACTTCAGACTAGGGAGAGGCAGGGGACATACTTCAGACTAGGGAGAGGAAGGGGACACACTTCAGACTAGGGAGAGGCAGGGGACATACTTCAGACTAGGGAGAGGAAGGGGGACACACTTCAGACTAGGGAGAGGCAGGGGACAAACTTCAGACTAGGGAGAGGCAGGGGACATACTTCAGACTAGGGAGAGGAAGGGGACACACTTCAGACTAGGGAGAGGCAAGGTACATACTTCAGACTAGGGAGAGGAAGGGGACACACTTCAGACTAGGGAGAGGCAGGGGGACACACTTCAGACTAGGGAGAGGCAGGGGACATAGGGAGAGGCAGGGAGACACACTTCAGACTAGGGAGAGGCAGGGGACATAGGGAGAGGCAGGGGGACAAACTTCAGACTAGGGAGAGGAAGGGGGACAAACTTCAGACTAGGGAGAGGAAGGGTACAAACTTCAGACTAGGGAGAGGCAGGGGGACAAACTTCAGACTAGGGAGAGGCAGGGGGACAAACTTCAGACTAGGGAGAGGCAGGGGGACAAACTTCAGACTAGGGAGAGGCAGGGGACACACTTCAGACTAGGGAGAGGAAGGGGGACAAACTTCAGACTAGGGAGAGGAAGGGGGACAAACTTCAGACTAGGGAGAGGAAGGGGGACAAACTTCAGACTAGGGAGAGGAAGGGGGACAAACTTCAGACTAGGGAGAGGAAGGGGGACAAACTTCAGACTAGGGAGAGGCAGGGGGACAAACTTCAGACTAGGGAGAGGCAGGGGACATACTTCAGACTAGGGAGAGGCAGGGGGACACACTTCAGACTAGGGAGAGGCAGGGGACATACTTCAGACTAGGGAGAGGCAGGGGACATACTTCAGACTAGGGAGAGGAAGGGGACACACTTCAGACTAGGGAGAGGCAGGGGACATACTTCAGACTAGGGAGAGGAAGGGGGACACACTTCAGACTAGGGAGAGGCAGGGGACAAACTTCAGACTAGGGAGAGGCAGGGGACATACTTCAGACTAGGGAGAGGAAGGGGACACACTTCAGACTAGGGAGAGGCAAGGTACATACTTCAGACTAGGGAGAGGAAGGGGACACACTTCAGACTAGGGAGAGGCAGGGGGACACACTTCAGACTAGGGAGAGGCAGGGGACATAGGGAGAGGCAGGGAGACACACTTCAGACTAGGGAGAGGAAGGGGACATAGGGAGAGGCAGGGGGACATACTTCAGACTAGGGAGAGGAAGGGGACATACTTCAGACTAGGGAGAGGAAGGGAGACACACTTTAGACTAGGGAGAGGCAGGGGACATAGGGAGAGGCAGGGGACAAACTTCAGACTAGGGAGAGGCAGGGACACACACTTCAGACTAGGGAGAGGCAGGGGGACACACTTCAGACTAGGGAGAGGCAGGGTACAAACTTCAGACTAGGGAGAGGCAGGGTACAAACTTCAGACTAGGGAGAGGCAGGGGACAAACTTCAGACTAGGGAGAGGCAGGGGGACACACTTCAGACTAGGGAGAGGCAGGGGACAAACTTCAGACTAGGGAGAGGCAGGGTACAAACTTCAGACTAGGGAGAGGAAGGGAGACACACTTCAGACTAGGGAGAGGCAGGGGACATAGGGAGAGGCAGGGAGACACACTTCAGACTAGGGAGAGGAAGGGGACACACTTCAGACCAGGGAGAGACAGGGAGAGGCAGGGAGACACACTTCAGACTAGGGAGAGGCAGGGAGACACACTTCAGACTAGGGAGAGGCAGGGGACAAACTTCAGACTAGGGAGAGGCAGGGGGACACACTTCAGACTAGGGAGAGGCAGGGATACACACTTCAGACTAGGGAGAGGCAGGGACACACACTTCAGACTAGGGAGAGGCAGGGGACATAGGGAGAGGCAGGGAGACACACTTCAGACTAGGGAGAGGCAGGGGACACACTTCAGACTAGGGAGAGGCAGGGGACAAACTTCAGACTAGGGAGAGGCAGGGGACAAACTTCAGACTAGGGAGAGGCAGGGGGACACACTTCAGACTAGGGAGAGGCAGGGGGACACACTTCAGACTAGGGAGAGGCAGGGGGACACACTTCAGACTAGGGAGAGGCAGGGGACACACTTCAGACTAGGGAGAGGCAGGGGACATAGGGAGAGGCAGGGGGACACACTTCAGACTAGGGAGAGGCAGGGAGACACACTTCAGACTAGGGAGAGGCAGGGAGACACACTTCAGACTGGTAAGATAAGACAGGATGAACCTACAACTGTGTCTGTAGCATGTAAATAATATATGCACTGAGTATACCAAACATTTGAAACACCTTCCTAATATTGAGTTGCGCACCCGCCCACCCCCTTTGCCCTCAGAACAGCCTCAATTCGTCAGGGCATGGACTCTACAAGGGTGTCGAAAGCGTTCCACAGGGATGCTGGCCCATGTTGAGGTAAGTTGGCTGGATGTCCTTTGGGCGGTGGACCATTCTTGATACACGCGGGAAACGGTTGCTCGTGGAAAAACACAGCAGCATTGCAGTTCTTGACACAAACTGGTGCGCCTGGCAGCTACTACCATACCCTGTTCAAAGACACTAATATTTTGTCTTGCCTATTCACCCTCTGAATGGCACACATACATAATCCGTGTCAACATTTCCTCAAGGCTTAAAAATCCTTCTTTAACCCGTCTCCTCCCCTTCATCTACACTGATTGAAGTGTATTTAACAAGTGACATCCAATAAGGGATCATATCTTTCACCTGGATTCACCTGGTCAGTGTGTCATGGAAAGAGCAGGTGTTCTTAATGTTTTGTACAGTCGGTGTATGTCTTACCTGCAGACCGTAGAGTCTATGTGAGAGCGTCAGCACGGCGCAAAATAACTGGGGAGATTGAGAAATAAGGTTGAGACAAGAAAACCAATTGACTTCAGATATTCAGGAGACTAAACATCAAGATATTGTATGTTCAGGTTGAGAGTAATCTAGTAACACCTAACTTGGCTTCAGGGAAGGATGGATTTGAGCATGGAGAACTACAGTATGATTCTGGTGCCTCATCAGCTTGTAATCACTAAACCATGAATCAGACAAACTAAAAACTAGTCCACACCTCCCTTCCTCTCTGAGGAGAAAACAAGAGCACACTTGCGAGGAGATTGGGATAGCCGGTCACTCACCGACAGTTCCAGGCTCTCTGATTGGTCAAGGTTCTGTAGCTGGGGGTCAGAGTTTGAACGTTGAGGTCGTCCCTCCACATCTGGAAAACATTATGTTAAACTGTGTTCAAAAGATAACACTGGATTTGTGAGATATGAGGAACGATAGCACCAGATATGGACAGTGGTAGAGGAACGATAGGACCAGATATGGACAGTGGTAGAGGAACGATAGGACCAGATATGGACAGTGGTAGAGGAACGATAGCACCAGATATGGACAGTGGTAGAGGAACGATAGGACCAGATATGGACAGTGGTAGAGGAACGATAGGACTAGATATGGACAGTGGCAGAGGAACGATAGGACCAGATATGGACAGTGGTAGAGGAACGATAGGACCAGATATGGACAGTGGTAGAGGAACGATAGGACCAGATATGGACAGAGGTAGAGGAACGATAGGACCAGATATGGACAGTGGTAGAGGAACGATAGGACCAGATATGGACAGTGGTAGAGGAACGATAGGACCAGATATGGACATAATAGTCCCTCTGTATGAGCGGCAGACCGACTGAGCAGCAGACCGACTGACCGACTGAGCGGCAGACCGACTGAGCGGCAGACCGACTGAGCGGCAGACCGGCAGACCGACTGAGCGACAGACCGACAGACCAACTGAGCGGCAGACCGACTGAGCGGCAGACCGTCAGACCAACTGAGCGACAGACCGACAGACCAACTGAGCGACAGACCGACAGACCAACTGAGCGACAGACCGACAGACTTACTCTTGATAGACCACTGCACCACTCGGAAGGCCCAAGACACTGCATCGCAGTGCTAGCTGTGCCACTAGAGATTCTGGATTCGAGTTCAGGCTCTGTCGCAGCCGGCCGCGACCGGGAGACCCATGGGGCGGCACACAATCGGCCCAGCGTCGGCAGGGATATCCTCGTCCCATCGCGCACTAGCGACTCCTGTGGTGGGATGGGCGCAGTGCACACTGACATGGTCGCCGGGTGTATGGTGTTTCCTCCAACACATTGGTGAGGCTGGCTTCAGGGGTAAGTGGGCATTGTGTCAAGAAGCAGTGCGGCTTGGTTGGGTTGTATTTCGGAGGACGCATGGCTCTTGACCTTCTCTTCTCCCAAGTCCGTACGGGAGTTGCAGCGACGAGACAAGACTGTAACTACCAATTGGATACCACGAAATTGGGGAGAAAAAGGGGTTAGTTATTTTTTTAATAAATAAAATACTTACTCTTGATGGGGGTGGGAGGGTTGCAGTCGTAACCTCCAAAGGTCTCAGCTCTCCTATGCACCGACAGGTTCCCCAGCCGCCCAAGGCCTAGCCCCCGTAGATAAAGCCGTACCACTTCTGGCCTCAAACTGAACCTCCCTGGTCCCAGGCTGTCCTCTGGATGGGGGTGGGGATCTCGCACAGTCACACCAGACAGGAGAAGGTTCTGCAGATTCTCCACTGAGAGAAGAAGAATAAGAAGAACCTAAAATCTGATTATCTGACAGACAAGCTGACATTGGATTCTCATGGTGGGTCAACATTTAGAACAGATTTACTAAAGACGATGGTGACGTGAACTATTATCAGATCAGACCTGCCAGGAGTACCAAGGTCAGGGGTCAACAGAGGGGATGGGGGAGATATTACAATATTGCTTTAACCTATCAAATGTAACCTATCAAACCCTCCACAATTGCTTAGGTGAGTGGTTCCCAAACTGTGGGGCGCTCCCCCTAAGGGAAGACCTTAGAAAGCTATTTATAACGTGTCAGAAATGTCCAGATCAACTAGCCCATGTCAGCTAACGGCTTTTAGCTCATCCATTTTGTTATAATGTTTCAATCACTTAAATATCACATGAATACACATTAGACAAAATGTGTAGAATTGCAGAAAATCTTAAAACCTGCTAAATTCTCTCTCCACCAACAACAGGGGTGTGAACAGTTTGAGTAATGAACAGTGCTTGTGCCCATAGAAATAGACATTGGGGGGGGGGGGGGGGGGGGCGCAAGATGTTCCCCAATGCTGGAAGGAGGGCCTGAGTGAAAAGGTTTGGGCACCCCTGGCTTAGGGCATGGTCTAGGAGTGGATTCGTGCTTCATTCCTACCCTCAGTGATGGCCCCCTTGAGCAGTGTCTCCCCCTGCTGCAGGTCTGAGGCGTCACCGCGGAGCAGCAGACAGGAGTGGGCAGCTACATCCTCCCTCCCTGTTACAGCCTCCGCCATGTCAGCAAACATCTGCAGCTTCTCTGTCAGGCTCTGCACGATCTGGGAATCCTTCACATACAGACGCTCTGAAAACACACAGATTCTATGGTAAAAAAAAAAAAAACACGAGAAGCTCTGGAAACATTCCTTAAGGCTTGATAATGGGAATTGAAGGCATTTGGACAGCTGTTATTGAGGACATTTTGAAGCTCTGTGGTAGAGTTGGTAGAGTCTCATACCTTGGAAGTCTCTGAGCCTGGCTAGCCTGGCCTCCTCCTGCTCATTGCTCAGCTGCTCCTCCATTACTGGACAACTGGGATACAAAGAGAGTCAAACACATTGCGGTTACTATAAGCCCTAAGAACTGACCCATACGCTGATTCCAAATCAGTTGAAAGTGTAGAAAGTAAAATAACTTGTGATTCCTACCTATTTGATTCCTACCTATTTGATTCCTACCTATGTCATTCCTACCTATGTGATTCCTACCTATTTGATTCCTACCTATGTGATTCCTACCTATTTGATTCCTACCTATGTGATTCCTACCTGTCATTCCTACCTGTCATTCCTACCTATGTCATTCCTACCATTCCTACCTATGCCATTCCTACCTATGCCATTCCTACCTATGCCATTCCTACCTATGCCATTCCTACCTATGTCATTCCTACCTATGCGATTCCTACCTGTGTGATTCCTACCTGTGTGATTCCTACCTGTGTGATTCCTACCTGTGTGATTCCTACCTGTTGACAGCGTCTCGTATAAGGCTCATCCAAGTGTTGCAGTCCTCTCTGGAGGAGGTGTGTATCTCGTACATCTCTGGCATGCTGGACGAAGCACTGATCAGGAACATAGCCTTGTCCTCATGGGCCATCTCCCTGACGATCAGCATCTGGAGGGAGATCACCGACGTCTTGTTGTCCTGAAAAAGGAGAGGAGGACGAGGAGGAGAGGATCAGAGGTTATCAACATTTTCTGGCCTTCTCTCCTTGAAGGAGGCCATACTTTAAAACTAGCACATTTTTGGATTAAAATGAGTAGCTGGACACAGATTCTCTTATATTGAGAAAACTCCCTCACCACATTAGCAAATATGAGTTTCTGATCCTTTTCTTTTTGTAAGAGCAGCAGGACATCTGACAACAGAACAGCGTGGATGTCTGAAGACATGGGATAGAAGCAGACACTCAAATCAACAAATACGCCGTCCTCACAGATCGTCACAGCATTCCTAATAGATAAGTATGACTATGATCAGGAGTTCTGACTGTGTGACCTGACCAGAAGGAATTATGGCTTCTAGATATAGACTATATCAGGGCCTGATAGGTCACATGTGGTCTTGGGTGTCCAGAATGAGTATCACTGATTACTAGAAGAAACCGTTGTCCAATTTTCCTAAAAACTGCAGTAAAAACCAAGCTTTTCCACCGCAAATACCACCCCCCCAAAAAAACAACCCATTGCAATATCCCAGAAGGGCCGATTAGAGAGGTCGCCACCTTTGAGCCGTCCGTTTGCCACCCGACAGCTGACCGTCCCCTCGTGGAGCAGGGTTCTGAGGCCCTCAGCCAGATCCTCTCTCGTGAACACCCTGCCGTCCTTCCACCGGCCATGGGAACGAGGCTCCAGCCTGCCGCCTATGTCTCTCAGCCTGGAGGCCCTCTCATAGTCATGGACCTGGGAGTCCACAGCAGAGATGGTCTCTTTGATCAGAACCAGGGCCTGGATCAGGGCACCGTGCTCCTCACTGTCGGCTGGTGGGAGGAGAGGAGGACACAGAGAGAGAGAAGTCAGAGGATCAAAATGGAACTTGTGGAACTTCTTTAATGGAACTATTACAGTAAGTACACTTTCTACTCAACAGGAATAAAACATTATCTATACCTCGATTGTCTTTAATCAAGAAAATATACATTTGACATAAGAGCTTGTCTGACCACCACGCTTTTACTACTGCCAACTTAAAATCTTAGAATCTACTAAAAGAGCCACAAGATGACATTTCAACATCGCATTTCTACAAAGTCCTACATTCTGTGACACATTTGAAATTGAACTGAATGAATTCATAATGATCAATAAAAATTAACTCGATGACCCCTGGATTTTATGGGATGCCACCAAAGGGTTTATTTAAAATAATGCAACTACATTTGCATCTGGGTTGAATAAATCACAATTAAAGTAGATATCAGAATTGGAAATGTCATTTACTGCATTAAAGCATTCTGAACAAATACCTTTTTCAGACGATGTGGCTATTACTCTTTCCAAAGTCAAGACAGAACTTACATTTATTGAGAAAAAAAGAGAACAGAATTTAAAGATTATGTCATTGGATAGCATGAATAAAGGCAAATCACCTGGATGGGTTATTATTCCTTCTGAGGTCTATTAAAAATGTTGGATTAAATTAGGTCCACTATAGCTTGAAATTATGAACACAGCCGTTCACAATGGTTCATTTCAGGAGAGATGTGAATACAGCATTCATTTTTTTTCTTTTTTTTTTTTAAACGGTAAGGATGCCACCTAGTGTTCTCAGTATCGCCCCCTATCTTAGATCAACACATATGAAACTCTTTTCCAAAATGTTGTCATCCCGTCTCGAGACTCCACACGGAACCAAAGCGGGTTTGTTAAGAAAAAGAAATTCCCCCAGAAAACCTCCGTCAACTATTACATATCATAAACGCTTCATCAGAAACAACAGCTCCTTGGGCTGTAATCTCTCTCAATGCAGAAAAAGCTTTTTGATAGACCCAGAGATATGTCCATTGTAGTCTGTATGGGAATTGTCTCTAATTTCATTAATATGCTTAAAA
The DNA here is from genome assembly GCF_013265735.2 of Oncorhynchus mykiss. Classification (NCBI taxonomy): domain Eukaryota; kingdom Metazoa; phylum Chordata; class Actinopteri; order Salmoniformes; family Salmonidae; genus Oncorhynchus; species Oncorhynchus mykiss. Next base: position 82,788,253 of record NC_048572.1, read on the forward strand.
TACTATATGCTAATCCCTCATCTATAGGGAGGACATATCTGCTCTGCTCCATTCAGAATCACTAGAAGCAGCAGATAAGGAGATCCAATTTCACCTTTGCTATTATCCATGGAACCCCTGACCAAAGCAATTCATCAATCGAAGAAAATAACACAAATTTCCCTCAAATCTAGTGATCACTTCATCTCGTTAAACACAGACAATATTTTCCAATATCTAGACAACGCATCAAAAATCGCTCCCGCACACATTGAAGATCAATTGGTAAATTCTGTTTTATCTCAAGTTATAAATGAATCTAACCAAATCAGCCCTAGTGTCGCCCAAGACCCTGATGGAGGACTCCATCTCTACTTACGGAATCCCAATCGTTTCCCATTTTAAAAACTTGGGAGTAGATATACTTCCTTCCTATAAGAATATTTCTAAGATAAATAAACAATGCAGAGACAGAGGGCGATAGGTAAATTACCCATGATTTTGGAAAAATATGGAAAAACAGAGGATTCATGACATCACTGGGAGCTCCAGTGAACAATGGACCAGAGGTGATGGCTCTACTGAATGCTCTCCAGTTACCTGGACAAGTTGCGATTTTGAAAATGAAAGCACATGGAAAAATCTTTCCAGACGAGAGTAAAGGAAATGGCTTGGCTGGCAGGGCTGCCAAGAGAACACCTCCATCACCTAAACTGATTAGGAGACACACCTTGGATACATTGCAGCACATTAGAGACATGCAAAGCAGTGCACCAAAATACAAAGTGTGGGAATGGTTGGCTGCAGGATGCAAACTCAACCAAAAAGGTGTGTGGAAATACAACCTGAGATGTGTAGCGCCAAATGCACTCTTACCCTACTTGGCAACACAGATCCACTCTTTGGGACACATTGGTGTGGACAAGATAGTTTATTGTTTTGTGGGCAAATGGTGGAATCCTGGTGTGTAGAAAGAAGCTGAGGCTGTTGTGGCGAATTACAACATTTGTATGGAAAACAACACCAAGGGATGAGTGAAAGTACAGACACGATGAGCGCCTGCCCCACCAGGAACCTTCAGACATCTACAGCTTGATTATATCACGCTGCCCAAATGTAAAGGTCAGGAAGATGTGCAGGTCATTGTTGATTGTTTCTCACAATGGGTTGAAGCCTAACCTACTAAGAAAGGAACTGCACAACACACAGCTAAATTCTGATTCGAGAAATCATTCCCAGATGGGGATTTCCGGAACAATTACATTCTGACTAATGCACTCGTTACACAGGAATGGTGTGTTTCGTTCTTCTGAACATAAGGGCAGTGTAGTTGCCAGTCTATCATCCTTAATCGAGTGGACAGGTAGAACGCACAAATCGAGTTTTGAAAGTGAGGCTTTCAAAGACGCATCAAGAAGGGATAGCATGGCCAGATGCATTGCCTACGGGATTATGCAGTATACGGGCAACACACAACAAAACCACAGGGTTGAGCCCGTTTGAGGTCGTCACAGGTCGGCCCATATCACAAAGCAGACGTTCACTTTATGAGCGACACAATGCTTAACTATTGCATATAACTCTCTAAAGCAGTAGGGAAGTAAAATAGGTGTGGGGAATAACTGGGGGGGGGGGGGGGGGGGCATGACGTAGTACCAGGACAGTGGGTGATGGTAAACAAATATGTAATAGAGACATTAGGGTCAAAATGGGAAGGTCCTCTATCAAGTTTTGCTCATAACAAGATCAGCAGTAAAAGTCCAGGGAAAATCACAATGGATACATGGCACTCATTGCAAGGTTGTCCATGTTGATGACAAAGCGGAGCCTGGAGAATAATGAATGGATTGATTAGCAATCTCGAGTGAAGAAGCATAGTAAGATGATCAGAACCTGATAAGCTTCTATGTTGTACACCACAGTCGTCATATTAGGGATATTTATGTGAAATGTCCAACGTCTTCTTGAAAATCGGGACATGCTTACTTAGGGGAAATCTATGTGAAATATCAATTTCTTTTGAAACCAGGACTGTCAGAACATAATTTCTAATGTGGAACTGACACCAGTGTGGAATTAAAGGACTTGGTGAATGATTACCTTGCCAATGGGATGATTGAATATTATTGTCTTGTAGACAATTATGTTTTTTTTTTGTGAGTTTCCTCCTAATACAGGATGTGGTATGAATTGTAAGGTACATCATTACACCTGTTAACACTTGTTTTCTATAACTTTTTTGAAATCTATTTCTTATTGTAACAGCAAGTACAGCATGCCCTTTGTGTTTTATAGAAAGGCAAGGTGTTTAATGTGAATGATTTTATGCTTACTGCTAATGGTTTTAGCAGATAAATACACAACGCAGAGATCGAGGACGAGAGGTCAATACAGTACTATAGGTTAAGAGGAATAAAAGTCAACAGAGTACTAACAATCAACGGAAATAGTGTTTTTTTTCTGTAATAGGGGATTAATGAGCAATGGTTCAGAGACATAGGAGGAATTTGTCTAGGCATCAAGCCCGAAATAGGATACTTGTTATTTGGCCATTGTCCCAGTTTTATTGCAAGGAATTCTAAATAGTCAACCACGGGCTAGGGCTGGGGTATAAAGTACATCCTGTCTCTTTGTTCTGTGGAGAGAATCACAGGAGAGAATCACTGAGGACAGGGGAGACCATCTACCTCTCAGCATAACATCTAATTCATCCTCTTTGAATAAACCTATTTTCATCCCTTGATTTGCTTTGGGGTCTGTGTTACTAAATTATAACATCAACTGCTAACATTCCTTAGATAAAACCAGAAACTTTTAACAGAATGCTCAAATCAATTCAATCCGACCTCATCAGATGTAATAATATCTCAGTTGCTTGATTGGCAGAATATCTATTGTCAAAATTAACATATTGCAACGGCTGAATTTCTGTAGTTCTATGCTTCCCATGTCTCCCCCTTCTGGCTATGGGATAAAGATAATTGTGCGGTTTCAAAATGTATGTGGCAAGGAAAACGACCTCAGATCAAACTAACAAACTTACAAAGGGGGAAAGACGTACCAAACTTTAAATTGTATTTCCAAGCACTAGCTTTTCGCCCCATCCTAAATTGGTTTAGACATGATTCATCTGCCCCTGGCTGAGTAGAGAGAGAAATATGGTTTCTCCTATTGACCAGGAAGAGGTGGTCTCCACTGATATATCTCTCAATGTAATATGGTGTCTCTTATTGACCAGGAAGAGGTGGTCTCCACTGTATATATCTCTCAATGTAATATGGTGTCTCTTATTGACCAGGAAGAGGTGGTCTCCACTGATATATCTCTCAATGTAATATGGTGTCTCTTATTGACCAGGAAGAGGTGGTCTCCACTGTATATATCTCTCAATGTAATATGGTGTCTCTTATTGACCAGGAAGAGGTGGTCTCCACTGATATATCTCTCAATGTAATATGGTGTCTCTTATTGACCAGGAAGAGGTGGTCTCCACTGTATATATCTCTCAATGTAATATGGTGTCTCTTATTGACCAGGAAGAGGTGGTCTCCACTGATATATCTCTCAATGTAATATGGTGTCTCTTATTGACAAGGAAGAGGTGGTCTTCACTGATATATCTCTCAATGTAATATGGTGTCTCCTATTGACCAGGAAGAGGTGGTCTCCACTGATATATCTCTCAATGTAATATGGTGTCTCTTATTGACCAGGAAGAGGTGGTCTTCACTGATATATTTCTCAATGTAATATGGTGTCTCTTATTGACCAGGAAGAGGTGGTCTCCACTGTATATATCTCTCAATGTAATATGGTGTCTCTTATTGACCAGGAAGAGGTGGTCTCCACTGATATATCTCTCAATGTAATATGGTGTCTCTTATTGACCAGGAAGAGGTGGTCTTCACTGATATATTTCTCAATGTAATATGGTGTCTCTTATTGACCAGGAAGAGGTGGTCTTCACTGTATATATCTCTTAAACAATGTAAACTACACTTTAATCCTATTACTGCTCAACATTTCAAAACGGTGTAACTGGGAATCAAAACGGCATAACTCCAATATTTCACAATAATGCCTTGCCATGTTGAGGGAGACCTCTTGCATCCCCACAATGATCTAAATGTGGAATCTGTACCCATGCCAATATCATGGACAGTAATGGTTTGAGAACATCCCCAGATTTGAAAGATGCCTGGTAATGTGTATGCAAGTCCCTTTTTCTATATTTACAACTTAGGTCAGCTATGCCGGCTATGGAGTCCCTTGGGAAATCCAACTACCGAACCATCCAACGATGGGATTTAAAAATAAATTATCTGGGCTCCCGAAAGGACTATAATATATAGAACACTTTTGGAAAGCTCATATTCTGAACAAGCCATTCAAAAAGTACAGTCAACAGATCCAAATTTAATCTGAACAACCCTTTAACTGGAACAGGATATGGAAAAATATCACCTTGGCATCCCGTAATCCCAACCGTCATTTTATACAGTTTAAGTTTGTTCACAGACTGTTTTTAACACCAAGGAGAAGTCTTACAATGAAATTGTCCCCAACTCCCAAATGTTCACTGTGTCCCCTAAATCAGGCAGGCACATTCCTTCATATGTAGTGGGAGTGCCCTGCGGTTAAATACTTCTGGGGAAAAGTAAAAAAAAATAATCATATCGAAATGCATTAATATAAATATTCAATGCTCAGCATCTATTATGTTACTTAATGATGATAGCCGCTTTAATCTCTCAATCAATCAGAGACGATTACTGCTGGCAGGCAGTACTGACACAAAAAAAAGAGAGGATGGATGGAGACATGTTGGCTGGGTTGCGGTAGGGGAATGTGAGGTTGGATGGAGACATGTTGGCTGGGTTGCGGTAGGGGAATGGGAGGTTGGATGGATGGATGGGTGGATGGAGACATGTTGGCAGGGTTGCGGTAGGGGAATGGGAGGTTGGATGGATGGAGACATGTTGGCTGGGTTGCGGTAGGGGAATGGGAGGTTGGATGGATGGATGGGTGGATGGAGACATGTTGGCTGGGTTGCGGTAGGGGAATGGGAGGTTGGATGGATGGAGACATGTTGGCTGGGTTGCGGTAGGGGAATGGGAGGTTGGATGGATGGATGGGTGGATGGAGACATGTTGGCTGGGTTGCGGTAGGGGAATGGGAGGTTGGATGGATGGAGACATGTTGGCTGGGTTGCGGTAGGGGAATGGGAGGTTGGATGGATGGATGGGTGGATGGAGACATGTTGGCTGGGTTGCGGTAGGGGAATGGGAGGTTGGATGGATGGAGACATGTTGGCTGGGTTGCGGTAGGGGAATGTGAGGTTGGATGGATGGCGACATGTTGGCTGGGTTGCGGTAGGGGAATGGGAGGTTGGATGGATGGATGGGTGGATGGATGGAGACATGTTGGCTGGGTTGCGGTAGGGGAATGGGAGGTTGGATGGATGGAGACATGTTGGCTGGGTTGCAGTAGGGGAATGGGAGGATGGAGGGATGGAGACATGTTGGCTGGGTTGCGGTAGGGGAATGGGAGGTTGGATGGATGGAGACATGTTGGCTGGGTTGCGGTAGGGGAATGTGAGGTTGGATGGATGGAGACATGTTGGCTGGGTTGCGGTAGGGGAATGGGAGGTTGGATGGATGGAGACATGTTGGCTGGGTTGCGGTAGGGGAATGGGAGGTTGGATGGATGGATGGGTGGATGGAGACATGTTGGCAGGGTTGCGGTAGGGGAATGTGAGGTTGGATGGATGGAGACATGTTGGCTGGGTTGCGGTAGGGGAATGGGAGGTTGGATGGATGGATGGGTGGATGGAGACATGTTGGCTGGGTTGCGGTAGGGGAATGGGAGGTTGGATGGATGGAGACATGTTGGCTGGGTTGCAGTAGGGGAATGGGAGGATGGAGGGATGGAGACATGTTGGCTGGGTTGCGGTAGGGGAATGGGAGGTTGGATGGATGGAGACATGTTGGCTGGGTTGCGGTAGGGGAATGTGAGGTTGGATGGATGGAGACATGTTGGCTGGGTTGCGGTAGGGGAATGGGAGGTTGGATGGATGGAGACATGTTGGCTGGGTTGCGGTAGGGGAATGGGAGGTTGGATGGATGGATGGGTGGATGGAGACATGTTGGCAGGGTTGCGGTAGGGGAATGGGAGGTTGGATGGATGGAGACATGTTGGCTGGGTTGCGGTAGGGGAATGGGAGGTTGGATGGATGGATGGGTGGATGGAGACATGTTGGCTGGGTTGCGGTAGGGGAATGGGAGGTTGGATGGATGGAGACATGTTGGCTGGGTTGCGGTAGGGGAATGGGAGGTTGGATGGATGGATGGGTGGATGGAGACATGTTGGCTGGGTTGCGGTAGGGGAATGGGAGGTTGGATGGATGGAGACATGTTGGCTGGGTTGCGGTAGGGGAATGGGAGGTTGGATGGATGGAGACATGTTGGCTGGGTTGCAGTAGGGGAATGGGAGGATGGAGGGATGGAGACATGTTGGCTGGGTTGCGGTAGGGGAATGGGAGGTTGGATGGATGGAGACATGTTGGCTGGGTTGCGGTAGGGGAATGTGAGGTTGGATGGATGGAGACATGTTGGCTGGGTTGCGGTAGGGGAATGGGAGGTTGGATGGATGGAGACATGTTGGCTGGGTTGCGGTAGGGGAGGTTGGATGGATGGAGACATGTTGGCTGGGTGGCGGTAGGGGAGGTTGGATGGATGGAGATATGTTGGCTGGGTTGCAGTAGGGGAATGGGAGGTTGTATGGATGGAGACATGTTGGCTGGGTTGCGGTAGGGGAATGGGAGGTTGGATGGAGACATGTTGGCTGGGTTGCGGTAGGGGAATGTTAGGATGGGTGGATGGAGACATGTTGGCTGGGTTGCGGTAGGGGAATGGGAGGATGGGTGGATGGAGACATGTTGGCTGGGTTGCAGTAGGGGAATGGGAGGTTGTATGGATGGATGGAGACATGTTGGCTGGGTTGCGGTAGGGGAATGGGAGGTTGGATGGAGACATGTTGGCTGGGTTGCGGTAGGGGAATGGGAGGTTGGATGGATGGATGGATGGGTGGATGGAGACATGTTGGCTGGGTTGCGGTAGGGGAATGGGAGGTTGGATGGAGACATGTTGGCTGGGTTGCGGTAGGGGAATGGGAGGATGGGTGGATGGAGAAATGTTGGCTGGGTTGCGGTAGGGGAATGGGAGGATGGATGGAAGGAGACATGTTGGCTGGGTTGCGGTAGGGGAATGGGAGGTTGGATGGATGGAGACATGTTGGCTGGGTTGCGGTAGGGGAATGTGAGGTTGGATGGATGGAGACATGTTGGCTGGGTTGCGGTAGGGGAATGGGAGGTTGGATGGAAGGAGACATGTTGGCTGGGTTGTGGTAGGGGAATGTGAGGTTGGATGGATGGAGACATGTTGGCTGGGTTGCGGTAGGGGAATGGGAGGTTGGATGGATGGAGACATGTTGGCTGGGTTGCGGTAGGGGAATGGGAGGTTGGATGGAAGGAGACATGTTGGCTGGGTTGCGGTAGGGGAATGGGAGGTTGTATGGATGGAGACATGTTGGCTGGGTTGCAGTAGGGGAATGGGAGGTTGGACTGATGGAGACATGTTGGCTGGGTTGCAGTAGGGGAATGGGAGGATGGAGGGATGGAGACATGTTGGCTGGGTTGCGGTAGGGGAATGGGAGGTTGGATGGATGGATGGGTGGATGGAGACATGTTGGCTGGGTTGCGGTAGGGGAATGGGAGGTTGGATGGAAGGAGACATGTTGGCTGGGTTGCGGTAGGGGAATGGGAGGTTGGATGGATGGAAGGAGACATGTTGGCTGGGTTGCGGTAGGGGAATGGAAGGTTGTATGGATGGAGACATGTTGGCTGGGTGGGGGAATGGGAGGTTGTATGGATGGAGACATGTTGGCTGGGTTGCAGTAGGGGAATGGGAGGTTGGACTGATGGAGACATGTTGGCTGGGTTGCAGTAGGGGAATGGGAGGATGGAGGGATGGAGACATGTTGGCTGGGTTGCGGTAGGGGAATGGGAGGTTGGATGGATGGATGGGTGGATGGAGACATGTTGGCTGGGTTGCGGTAGGGGAATGGGAGGTTGGATGGATGGAGACATGTTGGCTGGGTTGCGGTAGGGGAATGTGAGGTTGGATGGATGGAGACATGTTGGCTGGGTTGCGGTAGGGGAATGGGAGGTTGGATGGATGGAGACATGTTGACTGGGTTGCGGTAGGGGAATGGGAGGTTGGATGGATGGAGACATGTTGACTGGGTTGCGGTAGGGGAATGGGATTTAAAAAAAAAAAAATAATAATTTCATTTTATTTCACCTTTATTTAACCAGGTAGGCTAGTTGAGAACAAGTTCTCATTTGCAACTGCGACCTGGCCAAGATAAAGCATAGCAGTATGAGCAGACAACACAGAGTTACACATGGAGTAAACAATTAACAAGTCAATAACACAGTAGAAAACAAAGGGGGAGTCTATATACAATGTGTGCAAAAGGCATGAGGTAGGCGAATAATTACAATTTTGCAGATTAACACTGGAGTGATAAATGATCAGATGGTCATGTACAGGTAGAGATATTGGTGTGCAAAAGAGCAGAAAAATAAATAAATAAAAACAGTATGGGGATGAGGTAGGTTGGCTGGGTTGCGGTAGGGGAATGGGAGGTTGGATGGATGGAGACATGTTGGCTGGGTGGCGGTAGGGGAGGTTGGATGGATGGAGACATGTTGGCTGGGTTGCGGTAGGGGAATGGGATGGGAAGTTGGATGGAGACATGTTGGCTGGGTGGGGGAATGGGATGGGAAGTTGGATGGAGACATGTTGGCTGGGTGGGGGAATGGGATGGGAAGTTGGATGGAGACATGTTGGCTGGGTGGGGGAATGGGATGGGAAGTTGGATGGAGACATGTTGGCTCCATCCCCCAACAAAAAACAAGAAAACTATTTGTATTTTTTAAATATATTGACTTTCAATGTTACCCAGAAATGATTTGATATTGATATCTTTAAATGCAATGTATTCACTGTCAAATAAATCCATCAATCTAGTCACACTGCAGACTCTGGGTCAAATGCCAAACAGATTCGAACTACCTGCCATGCCAGTCAGGTTAATCACGTGCACCTAGTTACCTTCAGCAATACAGTCGAACTGTGTGATTTCAGTAGTACAATGCTTGTTGAGTCAGTTCGTTACCTTCAGTGTTCTGTAGAATGCGTTCCACCAGGACGGGGTACTTTGTGATCCGCTGAGTCACCAACAGGATGCATTCTGGTACTCCTAACCTCCGAACGACGGACAACCGACCGATTTTCATTATCAAGTTCTGGAACTTTTTGTTGTTCTGTAGCTGTTCCTTGTAGAGACTGACAGCGTCAGCGTGGTGACTACAGAACACGCCGTAACTCTCCTTCATCCTCTCCCCCATCTCACCTGAAAACTAGAAAACAACATGATCGTCAGGTAAACAACCTTCTGACGAGGTAAACAACATGTTTATCAGGTGTGACAAAGGGAAAGTATAGAGAGTCATGATTTCCTTGTTTTCTCAAAGCAACCATTCATGCTGGTGAGGACAGTGGCACACCACCACCCTGTCATAACACAGTCCTCCTGAGGGGTTAGCTAGCTCAACACCCACACACACAGAGACACACACATACACACGCTACCTGGTTGATGAGTATATCTCCCAGCTGTGTGACAGTGTGGTGGTTGTGTCCGTCCCGGCCGTCCCTGAGACACCACAGGAAGTGTTGGTGGATGTGCAGCAGGCTGTCGATCTGATGTAAGAATAAGGGAACGATTACACACATCGATTGGTTTTAAGAAGGAGATCAAATACATGTGATTAAAGGAAAGAGAGACTACAGTCCACACACTGAACTACACTCCCGTGTGGTTTATTCAAACTACTTTTCAACTCCTTAGGAGTCAGAAATGGAGATACCTGAGGGAACATCCTCTCAAGCCTAGTATCCTCCATATGTAGGCTGTGTCTCAGCTCATACTGGTAAACACTCAGCAGCAGCTTCAGGGTCCGCACATGATGCACCTCTGTCTGGATCAACTCTGAGGGGGACAGTGTCTTTACATTATCACTCCTGTTACACAGTTGAAGTCGGAAGTTTACATACACCTTAGCCAAATACATAAAATCAGTTTTTCACAATTCCTAACATTTGTGGTAAAAATCCCCTGTCTTTGGTCAGTTAGGATCACCACTTAATTTTAAGAATGTGAAATGTTAGAATAATAGTTGAGAGAATGATTTCAGCTTTTATTTCTTTCATCACATTCCCAGTGGGTCAGAGTTTACATACACTCAATTAGTATTTGGTAGCATTGCCTTTACATTGTTTAACTTGGGTCAAACATTTCAGGTAGCCTTCCAAAAGCTTCCCACAATAAGTTGGGTGAATTGTGGCCCATTCCTCCTGACAGAGCTGGTGTAACTGAGTCAGGTTTGTAGGCCTCCATGCCCGTACACTCTTTTTCAGTTCTGCCCACAAATTTTCTATGTGATTGAGGTCAGGGCTTTGTGATGGCCACTCCAATACCTTGACTTTGTTGTCCTTAAGCCATTTTGCCACAACTTTGGAAGTATGCTTGGGGTCATTGTCCATTTGGAAGACCCATTTGCGACCAAGCTTTAACTTGACTGATGTCTTGAGATGTCGCTTTAATATATCCACATAATTTTCCTGCCTCATGATGCCATCTATTTTGTGAAGTGCACCAGTCCCTCCTGCAGCAAAGCACCCCCACAACATGATGCTGCCACTCCCGTGATTCACAGTTGGGATGGTGTTCTTCGGCTTGGAAGCCACCCCCTTTTTCCTCCAAACATAACGATGGTCATTATGGCGAAACAGTTCTATTTTTATTTCATCAGACGAGAGGACATTTCTCCAAAAAGTACAATCTTTGTCCCCATGTGCAGTTGCAAACCGTAGTCTGGCTTTTTAATGGTGGTTTTGGAGCAGTAGCTTCTTCCTTGCTGAGAGGCCTTTCAGGTTATGTCGATATAGGACTCATTTTACTGTGGATATAGATACTTTTGTACCTGTTTCCTCCAGCATCTTCCCAATATCCTTTGCTGTTGTTCTGGGATTGATTTGCACTTTTCGCACCAAACTAAGAGACAGAACGCGTCTCCTTCCTGAGCGGTATGATGGCTGAGTGGTCCCATAATGTATATATTTTAATTATATTGTTTGTACCGATGAACGTGGTACCTTCAGGCGTTTGGAAATTGCTCCCAAGGATGAACCATACTTGTGGAGGTCTACAATTACTTTTCTGATGTCTTGGCTGACTTCTTTTGATTTTCCATTGATGTCAAGCAGAGAGGCACTGAGTTTGAAGGTAGGCCTTGAAATACATCCACAGGTACACCTCGAATTGACTGAAATTATGTCAATTAGCCTATCAGAAGCTTCTAAAGCCATGACATAATTTTCTGGAATTTTCCAAGCTGTTTAAAGGCACAGTCAACTTAGTGCATGTAAACATCAAAGCTGTGATGCATCTTGGGACTGACTGATCTAGAAATATTATTGAGTAATTACTTGATGATTTGTAGATCAGTCAGTCTCAACTCGTCTTTTAAGTTGGCTACAATGTCGAAGGTGCCCATTATCAGCATAATTGTAGTAGTCATTATCCTCAGTCTCATCACCCTCCACACAGGCCTTTTGCAGATAACATCATCCACCCTCATATCCAGCTCCAGTACTGTATGTTCTTACCGTAGATGACATCTTGCCTCTTTACAGCGTCTTGGTGGAGGCTGTTTATGTGCTGCTGGTCCACAGCAACACTCCAGGACTCTCCCTCCAAGTCCTGAGCATCAGCCTCCAGCTCCGCTCGTAGGGCAGAGTAGTGGCCATCTATACACACCCAATAACACACACAGCCTTAATAACACTTGGTCATCTGTTGGGCATCAACAATGAAATGGGTGACGGCCATATTGGAATGAAGGTGGTTTGGTTGACCACACCCACTTGATTTGAGACCTGGAGACTTGCATTAGCTCTCCAAAGTAATGCCTAGGCTCTAGCTCAGATTCCCCTATTATTACAGCAAGCAACCAGGTGACGTACCTTCCAAGTTGATGGTGTCTGTGGAGGACGTGGAGAGGGACACCGAGTCCTCAGGAGGAGGAGCAGGCCGGGGAGACAGTCCTCTGACAGCATCCAGGTCATCCATGTGTTATCTTAGAGGTTAAAGGTCAGGATGGGACTAAGGTGTTAGCAGTGGAGTTCATGTGGCGGAAACGCAGAAAGAAAAGAAAGAAAGAAAAAGAAAGAAGGAAGAAAAAGAAAGAAGAGAGCAAAAGAAAGAAAGATAAAAAAGAGAGAGAGATTATTTAAATGCTAACTTGTAAAGCTATTGAGTAGAAACATGGCCAGGTCACAATTCCACTGTCCTGGTAGTCTGGTTTCATGTAAAGACACAGTTTTATTTTTTTGTGGCCTGCTGTAAATTTGACATGTTTAGACATATTTACATTAACATAATATTCAGAAGGGCAGTTCATCGGGATACAGAGAGATCGACTCACCTTGGTCGTGTGAAACTTGTTTCTACTGTTGATTTCTTGGAACGATCAAAAGCCTGTGTACAAAACCACCCGACAGGAAGAGAGGATCAGATGGTGTTGAATCCTGACAGACGGTTTTATGTCACAGAACAGAAAGAAAGGCAGTGGTGTGAAAACTAAAAAGGTAAATAAGAGAAAACTGGTTTGACAGACTGACGGCACGAGAGGCTTACAGATGAGACACATGACAGGAGAGAGAGCGAGAGAGCGAGAGAGAGAGCGAGAGAGAGAGAGCGAGAGCGAGAGTGAGAGCGAGAGAGTGAGAGAAAGAGAGAGAGCGCGAGAGAGAGCGAGTGAGAGAGCGAGAGAGCGAGAGAGAGAGCGAGAGAGAGCGAGCGAGAAAGAGAGAGAAAGAGAGAGAAAGAGAGTGAGAGCGAGTGAGAGAGCGAGAGAGCGAGAGAAAGAGAGAGAGAGCGAGAGAGAGCGAGCGAGAAAGAGAGCGAGAAAGAGAGCGAGAAAGAGAGCGAGAAAATGAGCATTCGCACAAGACATAGCAGGACATAGGAAAAATACTTCTACTAACTTTGGATATTGTGCACTGTCCCTGTCAACTAAATTGCAAGAAATGAAATAAACTTAATGAAGCCTTCATAAACACTTTTTTAAGACTTACATAGATGTTTCATAAACAAATGTCGTACATCAAATATGTGGTAGAAAGATCATATTCATTTATTTTTTTTTGTGCATTTTTTGCATTTTCCACCAAAAAACTTAAGATGTCAAGAAATCTGCAGAAAGAACTGGCTGTCAGCTATGACATCACACCTGGACTTTGAACAAATATATTTTGGGTTATTGAACTACAGTAGATGAAGTGGATGTACATCCGGTAACAGAATTACACCATGGGTCCGTGATCTGTACTACACAAAAAATGCATAATGATGGATATTAATATTATTCTCATCAAGGTGACGTTTCCTGAAAAGGTACACAAAAAAAAGGTAGAAATATGCAATATCCTTTTTTTTTTTTTTTTTTTTGCATATTTGGGTATTATTCTACACACGGGCTATTTTTCTAATGAACTCGGCCCCCAAACAAGACCACATTTGGTTGGTCCAGACCAGACCAGAACCAATCAATCATAGACGTTTATGTTTCACAAGATAGGACAGGACATCACAGAAGAGTTCAGTACAGTACAGTATACTGTACTCTAGTGTGCTCTACAGTAATGTAGAGAAAAGTAACCCACTTGCTATATGTCTGTGTGTGTGTGTGTGTGTGTGTGTGTGTGTGTGTGTGTGTGTGTGTGTGTGTGTGTGTGTGTGTGTGTGTGTGTGTGTAATACTGGGTAGTAGCTGGGTAATAAAGACAGAGTCCCGATAACAGGTGAGCCAGAGGTTAAGTACCCAGACAGACACGGTTACTTCCTGCAGTACAGTACATCAAGAAACAATTAGCCTTGTAAATAGCAGATTGATTACCGCTGTGCTATCTGTGCAGCGAACCATTCACGTAAACGTCTGTCAGACAGATCACTAAGGCTGCGAGGCTAAGAAACAACACTGTGCTCTATCAGACAGATCACTAAGGCTGCGAGGCTAAGAAACAACACTGTGCTCTATCAGACAGATCACTAAGGCTGCAAGGCTAAGAAACAACACTGCTCTGTCAGACAGATCACTAAGGCTGCGAGGCTAAGAAACAACACTGTGCTCTATCAGACAGATCACTAAGGCTGCGAGGCTAAGAAACAACACTGTGCTCTGTCAGACAGATCACTAAGGCTGCGAGGCTAAGAAACAACACTGTGCTCTGTCAGACAGATCACTAAGGCTGCGAGGCTAAGAAACAACACTGTGCTCTGTCAGACAGATCACTAAGGCTGCGAGGCTAAGAAACAACACTGTGCTCTGTCAGACAGATCACTAAGGCTGCGAGGCTAAGAAACAACACTGTGCTCTGTCAGACAGATCACTAAGGCTGCAAGGCTAAGAAACAACACTGTGCTCTATCAGACAGATCACTAAGGCTGCAAGGCTAAGAAACAACACTGTGCTCTATCAGACAGATCACTAAGGCTGCAAGGCTAAGAAACAACACTGTGCTCTGTCAGACAGATCACTAAGGCTGCAAGGCTAAGAAACAACACTGTGCTCTATCAGACAGATCACTAAGGCTGCAAGGCTAAGAACCAACACTGTGCTCTATCAGACAGATCACTAAGGCTGCGAGGCTAAGAAACAACACTGTGCTCTGTCAGACAGATCACTAAGGCTGCGAGGCTAAGAAACAACACTGCTCTGTCAGACAGATCACTAAGGCTGCGAGGCTAAGAAACAACACTGTGCTCTATCAGACAGATCACTAAGGCTGCAAGGCTAAGAAACAACACTGTGCTCTATCAGACAGATCACTAAGGCTGCGAGGCTAAGAAACAACACTGTGCTCTGTCAGACAGATCACTAAGGCTGCAAGGCTAAGAAACAACACTGTGCTCTATCAGACAGATCACTAAGGCTGCAAGGCTAAGAAACAACACTGTGCTCTATCAGACAGATCACTAAGGCTGCAAGGCTAAGAAACAACACTGTGCTCTATCAGACAGATCACTAAGGCTGCAAGGCTAAGAAACAACACTGTGCTCTATCAGACAGATCACTAAGGCTGCGAGGCTAAGAAACAACACTGCTCTGTCAGACAGATCACTAAGGCTGCAAGGCTAAGAAACAACACTGTGCTCTATCAGACAGATCACTAAGGCTGTGAGGCTAAGAAACAACACTGTGCTCTGTCAGACAGATCACTAAGGCTGCGAGGCTAAGAAACAACACTGCTCTGTCAGACAGATCACTAAGGCTGCAAGGCTAAGAAACAACACTGTGCTCTATCAGACAGATCACTAAGGCTGCAAGGCTAAGAAACAACACTGTGCTCTATCAGACAGATCACTAAGGCTGCGAGGCTAAGAAACAACACTGTGCTCTATCAGACAGATCACTAAGGCTGCGAGGCTAAGAAACAACACTGCTCTGTCAGACAGATCACTAAGGCTGCGAGGCTAAGAAACAACACTGTGCTCTATCAGACAGATCACTAAGGCTGCGAGGCTAAGAAACAACACTGTGCTCTGTCAGACAGATCACTAAGGCTGCGAGGCTAAGAAACAACACTGTGCTCTGTCAGACAGATCACTAAGGCTGCGAGGCTAAGAAACAACACTGTGCTCTGTCAGACAGATCACTAAGGCTGCGAGGCTAAGAAACAACACTGCTCTGTCAGACAGATCACTAAGGCTGCGAGGCTAAGAAACAACACTGTGCTCTGTCAGACAGATCATTAAGGCTGCGAGGCTAAGAAACAACACTGTGCTCTGTCAGACAGATCACTAAGGCTGCGAGGCTAAGAAACAACACTGCTCTGTCAGACAGATCACTAAGGCTGCGAGGCTAAGAAACAACACTGTGCTCTGTCAGACAGATCACTAAGGCTGCGAGGCTAAGAAACAACACTGTGCTCTATCAGACAGATCACTAAGGCTGTGAGGCTAAGAAACAACACTGTGCTCTGTCAGACAGATCACTAAGGCTGCGAGGCTAAGAAACAACACTGTGCTCTGTCAGACAGATCACTAAGGCTGCGAGGCTAAGAAACAACACTGTGCTCTATCAGACAGATCACTAAGGCTGTGAGGCTAAGAAACAACACTGTGCTCTGTCAGATAGATCACTAGCGCTGCGAGGCTAAGAAACAACACTGTGCTCTGTCAGACAGATCACTAAGGCTGCGAGGCTAAGAAACAACACTGTGCTCTATCAGACAGATCACTAAGGCTGTGAGGCTAAGAAACAACACTGTGCTCTGTCAGACAGATCACTAAGGCTGCGAGGCTAAGAAACAACACTGCTCTGTCAGACAGATCACTAAGGCTGCGAGGCTAAGAAACAACACTGTGCTCTGTCAGACAGATCACTAAGGCTGCGAGGCTAAGAAACAACACTGTGCTCTATCAGACAGATCACTAAGGCTGTGAGGCTAAGAAACAACACTGTGCTCTGTCAGATAGATCACTAGCGCTGCGAGGCTAAGAAACAACACTGTGCTCTGTCAGACAGATCACTAAGGCTGCGAGGCTAAGAAACAACACTGCTCTGTCAGACAGATCACTAAGGCTGCGAGGCTAAGAAACAACACTGTGCTCTGTCAGACAGATCACTAAGGCTGCGAGGCTAAGAAACAACACTGTGCTCTGTCAGATAGATCACTAGCGCTGCGAGGCTAAGAAACAACACTGTGCTCTGTCAGACAGATCACTAAGGCTGCGAGGCTAAGAAACAACACTGCTCTGTCAGACAGATCACTAAGGCTGCGAGGCTAAGAAACAACACTGCTCTGTCAGACAGATCACTAAGGCTGCGAGGCTAAGAAACAACACTGTGCTCTATCAGACAGATCACTAAGGCTGCGAGGCTAAGAAACAACACTGTGCTCTATCAGACAGATCACTAAGGCTGCGAGGCTAAGAAACAACACTGCTCTGTCAGATAGATCACTAAGGCTGAGAGGCTAAAACAACACGTGTTCTGCCAGACCTGTATGTCATGCTCCACACCTACTCCCAGTCCTCTCCTCCCTGTTCCTCCCCTCCTACCCTGTCCTCCCAGGCCCTATTCCCTATATATAGTGCACAGGGTAGGAAGGGAGGAACAGGGAGGGGAAGACTGGGAGAAGATGTGGAGCATGAAATACAGGTTAGCCCCTTTTGTGTTAGTCAGAACAAGAACTAGACGAGCAAGTCAGCCAAGGATCCCAGCGGCGTGTGGCAGCTCATGTTTTTTAAAATTCTACTAAGTCAGTCCCCACCACTATATTGTATTATCAACCTGTCATGCCAGAGCCTGCAGTGAAGTAGTGGTAGAAACAAGTGGATAAACACGGATCACTGTTTGCAGTGACTAATGTGCCCTGCATTCTTCTTTTTGTTAATTTAACCTTTACTGAGTCATGCTGACACCAAGGCCTTTTTGTTCATTTAACCTTTACTAAGGCAGGGACTCATGCTGACACCAAGGCCTTTTTTTTTTTTTAAACAGACGAGCCCTGCATGAACAGCAATACAACATCAATTACACTAAACATTAAAACAAAACACAAATCACATGAAATGACATTCAGTAAAATGTCCTCTAGCATCCACCTTTAAGGAGTTGTGGAGATCATTTTACACGAGAAGCGCAAAACAACTAAAAGCGCTGACCAGAGCCACTTTCACCAGGGCAACTTCCAGATCTATTAGGGAGGGAACTTCCCACTGCCGACCAGAGCCCACTTTCACCAGGGCAACTTCCAGATCTATTAGGGAGGGAACTTCCCACTGCCGACCAGAGCCACTTTCACCAGGGCAACTTCCAGATCTGGTAGGGAAGGAACTTCCCACTGCCGACCAGAGCCCACTTTCACCAGGGCAACTTCCAGATCTGGTAGGGAGGGAACTTCCCGCTGCCAAACAGAGCCCACTTTCACCAGGGCAACTTCCAGATCTGGTAGGGAAGGAACTTCCCACTGCCGACCAGAGCCCACTTTCACCAGGGCAACTTCCAGATCTAATAGGGAGGGAACTTCCCACTGCCGACCAGAGCCCACTTTCACCAGGGCAACTTCCAGATCTGGTAGGGAAGGAACTTCCCACTGCCGACCAGAGCCCACTTTCACCAGGGCAACTTCCAGATCTGGTAGGGAGGGAACTTCCCACTGCCGACCAGAGCCCACTTTCACCAGGGCAACTTCCAGATCTAATAGGGAGGGAACTTCCCACTGCCGACCAGAGCCCACTTTCACCAGGGCAACTTCCAGATCTGGTAGGGAAGGAACTTCCCACTGCCGACCAGAGCCCACTTTCACCAGGGCAACTTCCAGATCTGGTAGGGAGGGAACTTCCCACTGCCGACCAGAGCCCACTTTCACCAGGGCAACTTCCAGATCTGGTAGGGAGGGATCTTCCTGCTGCCAAACAGAGCCACTTTCACCAGGGCAACTTCCAGATCTGGTAGGGAGGGATCTTCCCGCTGCCAAACAGAGCCACTTTCACCAGGGCAACTTCCAGATCTGGTAGGGAGGGAACTTCCCACTGCCGAACAGAGCCACTTTCACCAGGGCAACTTCCAGATCTGGTAGGGCGGGATCTTCCCGCTGCCAAACAGAGCCACTTTCACCAGGGCAACTTCCAGATCTGGTAGGGAGGGAACTTCCCACTGCCGAACAGAGCCCACTTTCACCAGGGCAACTTCCAGATCTGGTAGGGAGGGAACTTCCCACTGCCGAACAGAGCCCACTTTCACCAGGGCAACTTCCAGATCTGGTAGGGAGGGAACTTCCCACTGCCAAACAGAGCCAACTTTCAGAGATTAATTACAGTGACTCTAAGTTCGAATCTGAGATAGATTGTCTCCAGGCGGACAAAGATGACTCCGAAACACACAGAATACACTGATTAGATTGACCTAACTAGGTGAATGGATCTCTAGGGTTCGTCATCTCTGACTCCGGGTCTGGTATACGTCTGAAGGATAACAATAAAGTAAGGTAGGGCAGAAGTTTATGCAAGACGAGCGCAACGCATCAATACACGAGACTTCCGAGAGGGCCAGCCTACTTTCTGATACAAAATGCAAAGATGTATACTAAACCTGTCATCCGTAATAAAGCGCAATGCGCTATGATGAACTGCATCCAATGGCTTCGATATGGTGCCAGATGCATTCATATAGATGACATCACCATAGTCTAAATAACCGGTAAGAATGTTGACTGAAAGATTGAAGCTCTGATAGAGCCTGGTCAGCTTGGGGGCAATGAAGGTAGATTCAAGCTCTGATGGAGCCTGGTCAGCTTGGGGGGGCAATGAAGGTAGATTGAAGCTCTGATAGAGCCTGGTTAGCTTGGGGGGGCAATGAAGGTAGATTGAAGCTCTGATAGAGCCTGGTCAGCTTGGGGGGGCAATGAAGGTATATTGAAGCTCTGATAGAGCCTGGTCAGCTTGAGGGGGCAATGAAGGTATATTGAAGCTCTGATAGAGCCTGGTCAGCTTGGGGGGGTAATGAAGGTAGATTGAAGCTCTGATAGAGCCTGGTCAGCTGGGGGGCGATGACATACAGCAAAGTGTCATGTGCACACAGGTGAAAGTTGTGTTTGTTTTTTTTACAGATAGACCAATATTGTTAATGTAAATAGTGAAAAGAACCGGGCCAACAATCGATACCTGTGGAACACCCTTCGTTATGTCCAAAAATGCTGATTTAACCCCATCAGGAAATACACACTGTGTTGGCCTGGTCCAGGGGAATTAACGAAAGCCTCTAAAAGCATTTTTCCACAAATGGTGTGTTAACATTCACACAAAATAAAGTAGTGTGTAAACAGTGTTTTTGTGTTTACCCTCACCTACAATAATGACTGCTTTTGATAACAGTCCGCACACTCCAATTAGTTAGTAAATGTTCAACATGCTCCCTTCATGCCCACATGGCAGGGGCCTTGACACACTGTTTACTGATTAACAGTAGCTAGCTACAGTATCTCTCCTACTCCCTTCTGTTTCTTTCTATTGTTCCCTCTCTCACACTCTCTGTCTCCATCTCTTTCTCAGTCTCCTCTCTCTCTCTCCTTCTCTCCATCTCTCTCTGTCTCCTCTCTCTCTGTCTCCTCTCACTCTCTCCATCTCTCTCACACAGTCTCCTCTCTCTCACAGTCTCCTCTCTCTCGCACAGTCTCCTCTCTCTCTCTCTCAGTCTCCTCTCTCTCTCTCTCAGTCTCCTCTCTCTCTCTCTCACAGTCTCCTCTCTCTTTCACAGTCTCCTCTCTCTCGCTCTCTGTCTCCTCTCTCTCTCTCACAGTCTCCTCTCTCTCTCAGTCTCTCTCACAGTCTCTCTCTCTCTCTCTCTCTCTCTCGTAAACATTACACTCACAAAAGTTAAAGAATATAGACATTTCAAACGTTATATTATTGGTTATGTACAGTGTTGTAACAATGTGCAAGTAGTTGAAGTATGAAATGTTGTTTGTGTTTCACTGGTTGCTCTTTTCCGGCAACGGGCCACAAATCTTGCTGCTGTGATGGCACACTGCTGTATTTCACCAAACAGATACGGAAATTCATCAATGTTTGATTTGTTTTCAAATTCTTTGTGGGTCTGTGTAATCTGAGGGAAATATGTGTCTGTAATGTGGTCATACATTTGGCAGGAGGTGAGGAAGTGCAGCTCAGTTTCCACCTCATTTTGTGGGCAGTGTGCACATAGCCTGTCTTCTCTTGAGAGTCAGGACCGCCTACGGCAGACTCCCTCAATAGCAAGGCTGTGCTCACTGAGTCTGTACATCAGTGGTGGTCTGTGCCATTTAAAATGAGGGAGGAAGATTTCTATTACAGCATATTGGATGACTGTCATTCATATTCCATTCACCCAGGTCAATGTAACATCGAGATGTTTAGGCTATGACATGATACTCAAATTTCCCTGTACCCATTATGAGGTTGCTACAACCTAGCCTACAGTATGAATGAAAGTTTACAGCGCAGGTGCACAGGTCGAGATAATGTTTTTGTAATAAAGTTGACAGACAGTGACACATTCGGTACCGCCTTGCACAAACTTGCCTTCATCTAGCTGATGTAGGGTGTAATCATTAGTCCAACAGTTGCAAACTAGAGTTTCTATTGGACAAATTCAGTTCCCCATTTATCCCTATTTCGTTCCATTTGCTTCTGTATAAGAAACGTTTTTCAATAGAATCGGCGGAATGAATACACCCCTGGTCACACGCAAACACAGTTCACTTTCATAGCAGACACGTACAAACAGCATGATCACTTAGATGGTTGGATAATTCCTTCTCACATCTACGCAACCTCCTCCTCTCACCTTTTCCCTTCGTTTGTGGACTTCAGTGCACAACACATCAGCTGTCTGTGATCAGGCGAAAATACCTTTCCAAGCCAAAGCTTCATATCATAATACTGTCACCATATTAGCTAACATCAAGGCAACATAGCTACTAGAACGTGTTAGTAAACCCGCTACAATCATGCAGTACAGTGTACAGTCAGCAAGCAGTTTATCAGTTACACCGGCAGGCCCCGGTGACAATAAATTAATAAAACCAAAAGGTTACCTTTACTTGTTAATGTTCCAGTGTTAGATAACCAAAGCCAGCTAGCTAACATGGCATTCCTCTCTGTTTGAGTAGGCTAAACTAGCAAGCTGCATTAGCAAGCTAAGTGAAAAAAAATCTGAAATCTCTCTCGCTTCAAACCTGTTCAACTATGGTCTTTCCCTCTCTTTGAGTCAACGACATTTTATACACTGCAGGGCTAGCTAGCTTATGCTTTCAGTACTAGATTTATTCTCTGATCCTTCGATTGGGTGGACATGTACCCAGAGGAGGACAGGAGTTAGCTGTCCTCCAGCTACACCATGGTGCTACCCTAGAGTGTTGTTGAGGCTACTGTAGACCTTCATTGCAGTGTGTTTTAATCAATGATTTGGTGACGTGAATATACTTAGTATAGTTTTATCTAAAAAGGATAACATTTGTAATGTTTCAGTTACATTTTTCTGAAATTAACTGAGGATGGTCCTCCCCTTCCTCCTCTGAGGAGCCTCCAATGCTGTACATAGTCAAGGATTTTGTTAATTTGGGTTCAGTCACAGTGGTCAGGTATTCTGCCACTGTGTACTCTCTGTTTAGGTCCAGATAGCATTCCAATTTGCTCTGTTTTTTGGTCGATTCCTTCCAGTTTCTCAAAAAGTTATCTTTTTGCTTTCTCATAATTTGTTTGGGTCTCATATGCGTTTCTATCCTGGGGACTCTGTGGGGTTTGTTTGTGAACAGAGCCCCAGAACCAGCTGGCTTAGAGGACACTTCTCTAGGTTCATATCTCTGTATGTGAGGGCTTTGTGGTGGAATGTGTTGGCATTTAACAGCTCTTTTCTGTATTTTGATAACTAGTGGCTATAGTCCTGATTCTGGTCTGTGTGCATTGTTTGGGGTTTTGCATTATACACACAGTATATTTCTGCAGGTCTCTCTCTCTTTGTATTCTTTATTTAATTTAACCTTTATTTAACTAGGCAAGTCAGTTAAGAACAAATTCTTATTTACAATGACGGCCTACCCCCGGCCAAACCCTCCCTTAACCCTGGGTCAATTGTGTGCCGCCCCTATGGGACTGCCGATCACGGCCGGTTGTGATACAGCCCGGGATCGAACCAGGGTCTGTAATGACGCCTCCAGCACAAGAGATGCAGTGCCTTAGATTGCTGCGCCACTCTCCCCCGGTCTCTCCCTCCCTTGGTCTCTTTCTGTGTGTGTGGACTGTGGCAGCGAATCCTCATGGTGAGAGTGTAAATCCTCAGGCTGGGGAAGAATGATGTGGGTGAATGATCTTGAGTGGCCCAGCCCAGCCCAGCTATCTAGGCCTAATTATAATCATGTGACCTGCTCCCATCAGGGGTTCTGCAGGGACAGACTGGGAAAACAGCCTCCCTGATGGCTGGCCTGGCCAGAGTTTTTACACACACACACACACACACACTTTCAAGTGCCATCTGAGAGGTGTCAGGTCTCCTAGCAAGGTCCACAATGATCATGAGACAGGACAGGCCATAATCCATGGAAACAGAGAGAATATATGGAATGTTACTGTTTTGTTAGAGAGAACACATTGACCTTGGGGCTCCTGAGTGGCGCAGCGGTCCAAGGCACTGCATCTCAGTGCTAGAGGCATCACTACAGAACCTGGTTCGAATCCAGGCAGCATCACTACCGGCCGTGATTGGGAGTCCCATAGGGCAGCGCACAACTGGCCCAGCACCGTTCGGGTTTGGCCGGGGGTAGGCCGTAATTGGAAATAAGAATATTTTCTTAACTGACTTGGCCTTAGTTAAATAAAGGTTCAATAAATACAAATAATTATAGGAGAGGAACAATGCGCAATATCTGTCTTTCTAATGTCATGTTCTGTACTGTATTCAACACAGAGGCAGGATCCAGCACAGTGACTGAACAGGTGTAAAACCTCTTCACCTACAGTGGGGCAAAAAAGTATTTAGTCAGCCACCAATTGTGCAAGTTCTCCCACTTAAAAAGATGAGAGAAGCCTATGACAGACAAAATGAGAAAAAAAATCCAGAAAATCATATTGTAGGATTTTTAATGAATTTATTTGCAAATTTTGGTGGAAAATAAGTATTTGCTCACCTACGAACAAGCAAGATTTCTGGCTCTCACAGACCTGTAACTTCTTCTTTAAGATTCTCCTCTGTCCTCCACTCGTTACCTGTATTAATGGCACCTGTTTGAACTTGTTATCGGTATAAAAGACACCTGTCCACAACCTCAAACAGTCACACTCCAAACTCCACTATGGCCAAGACCAACGAGCTGTCAAAGGACACCAGAAACAAAATTGTAGACCTGCACCAGGCTGGGAAGACTGAATCTGCAATAGGTAAGCAGCTTGGTTTGAAGAAATCAACTGTGGGAGCAATTATTAGGAAATGGAAGACATACAAGACCACTGATAATCTCCCTCAATCTGGGGCTCCACGCAAGATCTCACAAGAACGGTGAGCAAAAATCCCAGAACCACACGGGGGGGCCTAGTGAATGACCTGCAGAGAGCTGGGACCAAAGTAACAAAGCCTACCATCAGTAACACACTACGCCGCCAGGGACTCAAATCCTGCAGTGCCAGACGTGTCCCCCTGCTTAAGCCAGTACATGTCCAGGCCCGTCTGAAGTTTGCTAGAGAGCATTTGGATGATCCAGAAGAAGATTGGGAGAATGTCATATGGTCAGATGAAACCAAAATATAACTTTTTGGTAAAAACTCAACTTGTCGTGTTTGGAGGACAAAGAATGCTGAGTTGCATCCAAAGAACACAATACCTACTGTGAAGCATGGGGGTGGAAACATCATGCTTTGGGGCTGTTTTTCTGCGTAAAGGAAAGAATGAATGGGGCAATGTATCGTGAGATTTTGAGTGAAAACCTCCTTCCATCAGCTAGGATATTGAAGATGAAACGTGGCTGGGTCTTTCAGCATGACAATGATGCCAAACACACCGCCCGGTGTGTTTGGCCCCATAGAAAATCTTTGGAGGGAGTTGAAAGTCTGTGTTGCCCAGCAACAGCCCCAAAACATCACTGCTCTAGAGGAGATCTGCATGGAGGAATGGGCCAAAATACCAGCAACAGTGTGTGAAAACCTTGTGAAGACTTACAGAAAACGTTTGACCTCTGTCATTGCCAAAAAATGGTATATAACAAAGTATTGAGAAACTTGTTATTGACCAAATACTTATTTTCCACCATAATTTCCAAATAAATTCATAAAAAATCCTACAATGTGATTTTCTGGATTTTTTTTCTCATTTTGTCTGTCATAGTTGAAGTGTACCTATGATGAAAATTACAGGCCTCTCATCTTTTTAAGTGGGAGAACTTGCACAGTTGGTGGCTGACTAAATACTTACAGGAAATAGTCAGGAGTGTAAACAGCAGGTGTTCTGCTCAGTAGAGTATGTAGAGAAGTAGGTGTATGTTTACATCTAAGCTTTCTTGGAGAGACAACCGTATAAGTCTCAAATTGCAGTAAAGGTTGAATGTTGCGTTAAGGTTTGACATTTGTTTGTACAACGTATGTAAAGCATAGTTAGCAAAATACATGTGGAATTTTCGGAAAGTTAATGAGTTACAATTATAGCTATCAAATGCTTCCAATTTTATAACGTTTTTGTAGCACCTAGCTAACCGAACAACAATGTACTTTGCCAGTTTCACATACTGTAGGCTTTGTAACCTGGCCGGAGTACATCAACAATAAGTATGTCCTTTCCCTGTAAAAGATAAAACGACAAAAATACGCCATCAAACCGCTCGACCAATTCTTACCCCATTCTCGATCAACTCGAGCCCAACACGAGCGGTGGTAAAATAAAAATAAATAAAAGAAGTTTACTTTGTATCTGCTGCTACGTAGTTCCAGTGGAAAGTGATACAATTGTATTGGCTACATACATTTCACTGTGGGAAGTAACACTTCCTATGCGACAAGTGATCCAACAACAAAAATGAAGCAATGAAAATTCCCGTCCAGCGTTGGATCAAGGAGCCAGGGGTGTAATCATTAGTCCAAACAGTTTTGCAACTAAGACGAGAGTTTCTATTGAATAAATTCAGGTAGGTCCCTCCCCGTTTCGTTCCGTTTGCTTCCGTTTAAGAATCGTTTTGTAACACAATCGGCGTAATGAATACGCTCCAGTATCAGTCCTTCTCTTAGCATTCTGGGAGACGTTGTTCGTTTATTTCATGAACGCAACACATTCCACAAATTAATTCTGCTAGACCTGTTACAGAGACAACCATTTCGCTGTATTTTTTTTTTGTTTTACATTAATGTAGATAGGCATTGTTATTATATATATATATAAACCGTCTGTGATGTCAGTCACAGTCGCCCCTGAACAGGCAGTTAACCCACCGTTCCTAGGCCTTCATTGTAAATAAGAATTTGTTCTTAACTGACTTACCTAGTTAAATAAAGGTAAAATAAAAAAAATATTTAAAAATTATAATGGAATCCAGAGAGAACAAAACCTGTCCTCAAACATTTACATCAAAAGATGCAAAGTTATGGACAAAGACACAAAACATCCACATCAAATTAAATATTTTTCTTGGTCAAATAATATGGAAAACAACCCATTTTTGTGCAGCATTAATTTCCCATCCTTACAAAACACTTAATGTAAATGTACATGACTGTATTGTACATAGGCTGGTCATCTAGCTTTGTACCTGAAGACTTTCTATCACCATGGAGATAAAACAATGACCACTACAGTAATTGAACACATTGAGACATCAAGGGCTTTGTGATGATGTGGTTCAGTTGGTAGAGCGTGGTGCTTGCAACGCTAGGGTTGTGGGTTTCATTCCCACAGGGGGAAATGTATGTGTTCACTACTGTAAATTGCTCTGGATAAGGGCATCTACTAATATGTAAAAGGAATGAATAGATCATAGAAATAAGTTGCACTTGCTAAGTATTTCAAGAAACTGGAAAACACATATCAAGCAAGTGTATATATGTTGTTTTTATTTTAAAATGGTAGTATTTATTTATAGGGGACAATGCACATTAATCAACATCAATATTATAATAATGCAGCATCCATGTAAATGTGCCGGGGTTAGCCAAAGATCATTTGCACCCGTAGTCCCTGGGAAGGTAAAGACCTTTACACAGCCACTATACAAATACTCACTAAAACAATACAAAATACCAATACATTACATCCAATAATATATAATTCTAACAACAACAACAACTTATTCATAATAAAAAACACTACCATCAGCTGTTGTCTTACACATGAGAAACCACAGATAACTCATGTGTAAAAGTTTGGATAGATTTGAGCTATGTTTTCAATTTCCATGTAAACGTACAATAATCAGTGCAGCTTCTCAAGTCCATGGGCATTGCACTCCAGTATACTGTAGCTCTAAGAGAGAAGGCAGATTGACTGATTTTACTGTGTCAGAAAAAGGGACAACGCAATCCCCTCTAGTTTACTGCCCTTGTTATCCTGGAGGGGCTTTCCTTGAGCATGATATGCGGGCATGGGGGTGGAGCAACAAGACCACGCGGGATCCTAAAGACAAAGCCCGTATCTACATACTGCTTGAAGCTGTCCAGACTGAATAAATTATGTGTGTGAATGACGTGACAATGGTGGTAACGGTTTGGTTAGTTATCAAAAATCTTAGATGTTTGTTTGTCGTGATTCAATTGGTTTCAGAATAGAATAGCAGCATGTGAGGCAACATCTCCGATGTGAGAATATCATAGCACGAGTATATAGTTTGGCGGCCTCCAGAGGAAGGTAAGATTTTATAAACCTAAAGTTGGATAATCCAAACTTTACTGTGTTAACCACCTTCTTCACGTGTTTATTGAATGTCAAGTTAAGAGTCCAAAATGAAGCAGAGATACCTGAAGTTGGACACAACTTTCAGATTCTCCCCATTAACAATGACAGCTCTTTGGGACGAATCAATGGTAATATAAGTATTATCAGATTAACTGGTTTCTACAGGTAATTGTCAGCCTCAAGTTACAAATGTTGGTAAATACTCAAATACATTTAATTGACATTTTTTCTCTTACAAAAGTAGTGCACTGGGCCTACTAGCGTTGTATTGGCGGACTGATGTTTTTTTCTTTCTGTATGTGAATCAAGTGCACCTACCAACAACAGCGCAACATGCCTTTATCGTTGGCTTTTCTACAGAAATGTTTGGTGATCGACAAGTAATGCCTTGATGATCAGTCTGGTTGGTGACCACTGGTCTATATAGTGTACTCAACTGGTTTTGCCTCGTGACCCAAAATGAACCAGGTTGTCTCAGTTGCAATCCAATATTCGCATGGCAATTCGATGTTTACCTAAATGCAATCTGGGAAACTATTTTTACTGTTATATTGATAGTAAATGTACCAATTATATAACATGTGAACAACAGTCGCACCTTTTTCATTGTCAATAATTCAGTTTAGCCCATGATGAAGAATGTTAAACTCTGGTTTGAGACCACAAATTCTGCAAATAGACCTATAGGCCTATATGGAACATACTATGATTGAAGAAAAATTGTTCAGAGGTTAAATTATTTTTTAAACTATCATTTCTACACACTTTCTAACTTGTTTTTTTTGTTTAAATTCAGACTAGTATTTTCATTTAAAAAATTGTGATAATTGACACACGCGACCCGTTCATAAACTCCCGTCGCGACCCAGCAGTTGAGAATCGGTGACTCAATGTAGTCTGGGCCCCTGTCTTTTTAGCTAACATTCCGCATCTCGACATTCCTGTTTGTCAAAGAGACTGGCCTTTCGGCAATCTCAAAGTTCAATGTGCAGCTGGATTTCCTTGAGGAGTTGCTCATTTGGTGGTTGGAAAGAAACAGAAATAGAATGAATATAACGGTTTGGTAGCTCGAACCCAGGCAATTTGACTGGTAAACGCATAGGCACACTCGCCTGGTAATGCGGAGGAAATAATTTCCGTGGCAATTCGGAATGTTCTATCAATTGATTCTGGATTGTCATGGCAACGTAGAATGTTTATTCAAATGATGCTATCTGATGTGGCCCATGCAATGGAATGTCTTTTTTGGCTCAATAACAAATGCAAAGTATATATTTATATATTTATATGGTAAGAATAAGAATGTGTTCTTAACTGACTTGCCTAGTTAAATAAAGGTAAACATATATATATATATATTTTATCTATAGTTGCAAAAATAATGACGGCAGAATTGGAGTCAATTATAGAAGAGACCCAATCTGGCTTCATGAGGAATATACACTGCTCAAAAAATAAAGGGAACACTAAAATAACACATCCTAGATCTGAATGAATGAAATATTCTTATTAAATACTTTTTTCTTTACATAGTTGAATGTGCTGACAACAAAATCACACAAAAATGATCAATGGAAATCAAATTTATCAACCCATGGAGGTCTGGATTTGGAGTCACACAAAATTAAAGTGGAAAACCATACTACAGGCTGATCCAACTTTGATGTAATGTGCTTAAAACAAGTCAAAATGAGGCTCAGTAGTGTGTGTGGCCTCCACGTGCCTGTATGACCTCTCTACAACGCCTGGGCATGCTCCTGATGAGGTGGCGGATGGTCTCCTGAGGGATCTCCTCCCAGACCTGGACTAAAGCATCCGCCAACTCCTGGACAGTCTGTGGTGGATGGAGCGAGACATGATGTCCCAGATGTGCTCAATTGGATTCAGGTCTGGGGAACGGGCGGGCCAGTCCATAGCATCAATGCCTTCCTCTTGCAGGAACTGCTGACACACTCCAGCCACATGAGGTCTAGCATTGTCTTGCATTAGGAGGAACCCAGGGCCAACCGCACCAGCATATGGTCTCACAAGGGGTCTGAGGATCTCATCTCGGTACCTAATGGCAGTCAGGCTACCTCTGGCAAGCACATGGAGGGCTGTGTGGCCCCCCAAAGAAATGCCACCCCACACCATGACTGACCCACCGCCAAACCGGTCATGCTGGAGGATGTTGCAGGCAGCAGAACGTTCTCCACGGCGTCTCTAGACTCTGTCACGTCTGTCACATGTGCTCAGTGTGAACCTGCTTTCATCTGTGAAGAGCACAGGGCGCCAGTGGCGAATTTGCCAATCTTGGTGTTCTCTGGCAAATGCCAAACGTCCTGCATGGTGTTGGGCTGTAAGCACAACCCCCACCTGTGGACATCGGGCCCTCATACCACCCTCATGGAGTCTGTTTCTGACCGTTTGAGCAGACACATGCACATTTGTGGCCTGCTGGAGGTCATTTTGCAGGGCTCTGGCAGTGCTCCTCCTGCTCCTCCTTGCGCAAAGGCGGAGAGCGGTCCTGCTGCTGGGTTGTTGCCCTCCTACGGCCTCCTCCACGTCTCCTGATGTACTGGCCTGTCTCCTGGTAGCGCCTCCATGCTCTGGACACTACGCTGACAGACACAGCAAACCTTCTTGCCACAGCTCGCATTGATGTTCCATCCTGGATGAGCTGCACTACCTGAGCCACTTGTGTGGGTTGTAGACTCCGTCTCATGCTACCACTAGAGTGAAAGCACCGCCAGCATTCAAAAGTGACCAAAACATCAGCCAGGAAGCATAGGAACTGAGAAGTGGTCTGTGGTCACCAGCTGCAGAACCACTCCTTTATTGGGGGTGTCTTGCTAATTGCCTATAATTTCCACCTGTTGTCTATTCCATTTGCACAACAGCATGTGACATTTATTTATTTTTTTGAGCAGTGTACATATATCTAATAATATCCGACTGGTGTTAGACCTTATTGACTATTCTGATCTAATCTGATCTAAAGATAGTTTTATTGTCCTTCTTAGACTTTTATAAAGCCTTCGATACAGTGGAACATTAGTCTCCATTTCTCTCCCTTGAGAAATGTGTTTTTTGGGGAATTATTTTGGAGTACTATTAAAACTCTT
The DNA here is from genome assembly GCF_013265735.2 of Oncorhynchus mykiss. NCBI lineage: Eukaryota > Metazoa > Chordata > Actinopteri > Salmoniformes > Salmonidae > Oncorhynchus > Oncorhynchus mykiss. The sequence continues at coordinate 82,818,933 of NC_048572.1, forward strand.
TATATGAATGGGAACAGTTCCATTAAATTTAATCATGACACTTCTAGATTTGATTTGAAAAGAGGAATTAGGCAAAGTTGCCCACTTTTGCCTTACCTCTTCCTGCTTGCAACCCAACTTCTTACATGTTTTTAAAAAAATCCAGCGATATAAATGGGATCTCTATTGCTTTTTTCTATTTTTTATTGTAATATTTATTTAAATGTATATATATATGTCAGTGTCAGTGTTCTGCCATGGCCAGCGAAGAGCTCGGATCTCAATCCCATTGAGCACGTCAGGGACCTGTTGGATTGTGGGGTGAGGGCTAGGGCCATTTCCCCCAGAAATGTCTGGGAACTTGTAGGTGCCTTGGTGGAAGAGTGGGGTAACATCTCACAGCAAGAACTGGCAAATCTGGTGCAGTCCATGAAGAGGAGATGCACTGCAGTACTTCATGCAGCTGGTGGCCACACTAGATACTGACTGTTACTTTTGATTTTGACCCCCCCTTTGTTCAGTGACACATTATTAAATTTCCGTTAGTCACATGTCTGTGGAACTTGTTCAGTTTATGTCTGTTGTTGAATCTTGCTATGTTCATACAAATGTTTACACATGTTAAGTTTGCTGAAAATGAACACAGTTGACAGTGAGAGGATGTTTCTTTTTTTGCTGAGTTTACAACATTGATAAGATTCCTACAAAATTATCTGCTTTTCATAGACAAGTATTCTTAGCATGGTCGTTAATATATAAACATCATTTTCCCCACATAGGTATTTCATTTGGAACAATAAGGACATTTTGTATACAAACAAATCTTTATTTTTAAAGAACTGGTTCAATAATCATATCCTGCTGGTGAGTCAACTTTTTAATGCAGAAGGATTGTTACTCAATTGTGAAGAATTTTTTATCTCGTTACAATATCTCTGTTACACCTAGAGAGTTCTCCGTAGCTTTTGATGCTATTCCATCTGGAACTCTCATGTTATTTAGAGGTATAGCCAGACCTCACCTTCTTAACCTTCCCTCGCTTAATCCAGTTGATTCTCCAATAGGGACACTGTGTTTCTCCTTGCTCAGTCAGAACAGACCTATACGTGCTTTATTTTATAGTGATATTGTATCCATTCCTTATGTCACAATTTACTGGAATACATTGGTCACTAATATCTGTTGGGAAAAAGTCTGGTTATTACCACACAAATACCTACTTGTTAACAAGGTCATAGATGTCTCTTTCAGAATGATCCATAAGTATTACCCTGCGAATCATTACCTGAAGAAACTCCAAAAAGACATTAAAATTGACTGTATTTTTTGTGTTGAGCATCCATATACTGTTTCGCATTGTCTACATGTACAAAAAAATATTTTATATAATCTGTCATTTATTGTACCCCCTAGCACATGTTATCATTGTCTATTTGTATACTTCCTGTATGTATACTGGGTTTTCTGCATTTTTTATTTTAATTAATTTTATTTTAATTAATTAAATAATGTATATTTTGTCATGTGAGTTGACAACAAATCACAGCAAATATTGAATCATAAACTTCCTGTTTTTATTCTTGTAATGGTGTTTAAAATTTAAATTCTATACATTTTGAAGGATACAAATTCAAATGTGTTACAAGAAATCGATACATCCTTCTTAAAAAAAGTAACAAAACATCACGAATAGAGTAGGGTTTTTACATTAAAAGAAATTTGAAAAGTTTAAGAGTATCAATTGATTTCAATACCTTCTTATTCTTACATATTATAATGTGGCAAAGTAATTATTTAAATCTACCTTAAAAAATAATGAATAAGATGTTTTTTTCTTGTATGGCTGTGATATTTAGCAAGAATTATTACTTGTTAACTATTACTACATTGTCGGAAATAGAAGCACAAGCATTTCGCTACACTCGCATTAACATCTGCTAACCATGTGTATGTGACCAATAACATTTGATTTGATTTAAAAGATGCGCAGGCTAAATTGCTTATGTTGTTGAATTGTTACATTTAAATATGAGTTGTAAATACTACATTACATTATTTTTTATTAGGCCTAAATGTACATTGAAGTATTATTTGCAGTTGTCACTGACAATGAACACAACATGAAAGCACTGAATGGTCTGAACCAGTATCTGTGCGCTAGAGATCTCATGAATGGTCTAGATTTACCCCCTTATTAATAGGCAGATTGCTGTAGGATGCGTTGATCCGTTGATTGACAGGTGTAGGACAGTAGAACCATAAACTGTCCTGTAATGTGGATGCCCACCAACGTTTTATAGTTATGTAGCCAATAGTTTATCGTTATAGTTCTTGGTGGATGGGCAGACGTAAACCCAGACACAACACAAATAATGCTATTATCACAACAGAACTAGCCTACTAGTAAGTCTAGCTAACTTTGGCGAACCTGACTGAAATTAATATACATTAACACTTATAAACTTACATTTCTTTAATTGACTTTTATACACTACAAATTGACTATCAAATAATTTACTCAGACAAGTTTGCCATCGGCGAGCTGCAATATGGGAGAAAAGCTGAAGTCGAATCTATCACTCCCGTTGTTTTGCTGTGTCCATAGCAACGTTCGAAAATGGGGTGGAGTCAATGCGCATTGGGTTGTCAACCAGTGACGTCATTCTAGAACTATCCACAGCTGTGCTGGAACGATCCTTGACGTCTGTCATCTCAGTCTGTGACCATGGAAACGAGATGATTGAGAAATGATGCAGTTTTTTCTTCAATCACAACATCTCTCCACATCAGGACATATGCACAGGTACTGTGAGAGTTTGAAAGTTACATAGTTAATTAAGTTTAGGTTCAATATACATGTGCAAATAGTTAGCCCTATGCAAAGAATTGGATTGGCATAGCCTAGCCTGTAACGTTTGTCTAGGTTTACAGTAGCTTGCTTATCAATTTTCATAAATAACATTAGCTGTTGAAGTAAACAAAGAATAATTAGGCCTAGCTTTCCAACTGTCAAACGTTCCAATTTAATTGTAATTTAAAAAGGAATTTCTGTGCATTCATTCAGATAATTGGACAGACTGACTGACAGTGAAACATGGAGTGCCATAGTAGGCCACCTGTAGAGCAGAGGGAGCCACTGGCCAAGAAGGCTGGTGGGCACCAGAGAGACTTTAAGATGGTGAGGGTAGACAAGAGGAGAAAACACTCAGCCCAGGGGGATCTGGACATAGCCAGGAGCATGAGTGGCCTGGTGAGAAGCCTCAGTGCAGAGCATGGCTGTGGGGACACCATCAACCAGCCAGTGGGCCTCAGGAGGAGCAGAGCTGGGGGGCAGGAGACCTGTCAGGGTCCCGACCCTGCCCGAGTCACCATCCTGAGGAGGGAGCCAGTGGCCCCTGGGGCCGGGAGGTCTGAGGGGAGGACAGTGGACAGGGCGACAGGGATTGGCCGTGAGCTGCGTTGCAAGAGCACAGAGGCCTTGGGTGAGCAGTCCACTGTGGTGATCATGCTGCCTGGAGGAGGAAGGACAGAGATACAGGCAAAAAGAGCCAACACCCCAGGCAGGGGTGTAGGGGGGGCTCCACTGAAGCGGAGGGAGGAGTGGACCCCATACACCTCCCACCCTGCCCTGTCCCAGGCCATTGGAACCAGTAGGGAGAACCAGGAGGGAGAGGCTCATCAGCAGAGCTCCATGAAGGGACAAGACAAGAGAGCCCTGGCGCCTATGCCTCAAGGTGGGGGACGACAGAGGGGCCTCAGGGGGGTCGACACGGTACGCTGGTACAGCAACTTACCCCTGCATGCCGACAGAGGCCCCATGCCGTTCCGTCGGAAGAAGAGCGTGAGCATGACAGGCAGCGTGTCGTGGGCTGACGACCAGTACTGGGCATGCTGGGATGGCTGGGACGAGGTCATCATCTGGGGGGATGAGGGGAAGAAGGAGGAGAGGAGGGGGAAGCAGAAGAATGAAGAGGAGAGGAAGGGGAGGCAGAAGGGTGAGGAGGAGAGGAGGGGGAGGCAGAAGGGTGAGGAAAGGGGGAAGAAGGAGAGGGCGAACAGTGGACAGATGGGAGGGCCATGGAGAGAAGGACCAGTGGAGGAAGTAGACTCAGAAACAGACAGGAAGTCAGGGATGTGGAGAAGTAGGGAGGACACCACCTATGCCTCACAGTATTTATCACTTGTCCTGCAGTCTGCTACTGAAGCTCCAAGAAAACCCTTTTCGTACTAGAGTAGAAAATAAACAGATGGCTATCTTTTTGAAACTGTTCTGACGGCTTTGACATTTGTTTGTAAGGATTCCAATGAGACCAAGCAGTACAGAAATGTAATGTGCAGTGGTGTCTGAGCCAAGTCTGGAGGTTTATATAGCACTCGGCTTCTCTCTGATCTGCTGATAAACCATCAGATGACAGTTGGGTTTTGTTTACTTTTTGTAGGTCAGCTGTGTGTGTGTGTGTGTGTGTGTGTGTGTTGCACAAAAACACTTGTCACTACTGACCAATAACCTTTTTTCTTGTCACAAACAGACACCAATGCAACAACACCTGAATTAGTATTATTGAGTAGAAAACAAATATGTGGATCTATTGTGTAATATGGTGGACCTTGTTTTGCAGTAACCAGAACTGTGTAAAGATTACCCTGAACTGACATTGGACTGCACTGCCCCCATGTGGTAAAAATCAGACACTGCAGGCTATGAATTGGCTTGTTGGTACTGTATGCATTTTGAAACTTCTTGTTTCCCCCTTCCATTTACACTGTAATGTCCAAACTATTTCAAGACTCTTTCTATACGAAGCAATGTGTGGGGTCAAAAGCAACGCAGTGTATGTATGATATACATATCGAATCTTCTTGGGATAGCACCTTCATAACGATATGTTTCAGCCTTAAGATGAATGTGAATGTACAGTACCAGTCAAACGTTTGGACATACTCATTCCAGGGTTTTTATTTTTACGATTTTCTACATTGTTGAATAATAGTGAAGACATCAAAACTACAAAATAACACATCATGGATTAATGTAGTAACCAAAAGAGTGTTAAATCAAAATGTAATTTATATTTTAAATTATTCAAAGCTGCCACCCTCTGCCTTGATGACAGCTTTGCATACTTGGCATTCTCTCAACCAGCTACATGAGGTAGTTCAATTAACAAGTGTGCTTTGTTAAAAGTTCATTTGTGGAATTAATTTTCTTCTTAATGCGTTTGAGTCAATCAGTTGTGTTGTGACAAGGTGGCCATCTGGTGGCCATTTGATTAATTGTTCAGCAGTCTTATGTCTAGGGGGTAGAAGCTGCTAAGGAGCCTTTTGGTCCTAGACTTGGCGCTCCGGTATCGCTTGCCATGCGGTAGCTAAGAAAACAGTATGACTTGGGTGACTGGAGTCTCTGACACGTTTTTGGGCTTTCTTCTGACACTACCTATTATATTGGTCCTGGATGGCAGGAATCTTGGCCCCAGTGATGTACTGGGCCGTTCGCACTACCCTCTGTAGCGCCTTACGGTCAGATGCACAGCAGTTGCCATACCAGGCGGTGATGCAACTGGTCAGGATGCTCTCGATGGTGCAGCTGTATAACTTTTTGAGGATCTGGGGACCCATGTCAAATATTTTCAGTCTCCTGAGGGGGAAAAGGTGTTGTCGTGCCCTCTTCACATCTGTCTTGGTGTGTATAGACCATGATTGTTTGTTGGTGATATGGACACCAAGGAACTTGAAACTCTCGACCCGCTCCACAACAGCCCCGTCGATGTTTATGGGGGCCTGTTTGGCCCTCCTTTTCCTGTAGTCCACGATCAGCTCCTTTGTCTTGCTCACATTGAGGGAGAGGTTGTTGTCCTGGCACCACACTGCCAGGTTTCTGACCTCCTCCCTATAGGCTGTCTCATCGTTGTCGGTGATCAGGCCTACCACTGTTGTGTTGTCAGAAAACTTAATGATGGTGTTGGAGTTGTTTGGCCACGCAGTTGTGGGTGAACAGGGAGTACAGGAGGGGACTAAGTACACACCCCTGAGGGGCCCCGGTGTTGAGTGTCCGCGTGGCAGACGTGTTGTTGCCTACCCTTACCACCTGGGGGCGGCCCATCAGGAAGTCCAGGATCCAGTTGCAGAGGGAGGTGTTTAGTCCCAGGGTCCTTAGCTTAATGCTGGGCACTATGGTGTTGAAAGCTGAGTTGTAGTCTATGAACAGCATTCTCACATAAATGGTCCTTTTGTCCAGGTGGGAAAGGGCAGTGTGGAGTGCAATTGAGATTGGTTGAATTGCTGCAAAGAAACCACTACTAAAGGACTTGCTTAGGCCAAGAAACACGAGCAATGGACATTAGACTGGTGGAAATCTGTCCTTTGGTCTGATGTGTCCAAATTAGCAATTTTTGGTTCCAACCGCTGTCTTTGTGAGACACCAAGTAGGTGAACGGATGATCTCTGTATGTGTGGTTCCTACCGTGAAGCATGGAGGAGGTGTGAATGTGATAGTGTAGGGGGGGCTTTGCTGGTGACACTGTCAGTGATTTATTTAAAATTCAAGGCACACTTAACCAGCATGGCTACAACAGCATTCTGCAGCAATATGCCATCCCATCAGGTTTGCGCTTCGTGGGACTATCATTTGTTTTTCAACAGGACATTGACCCAACACACCTCCAGGCTGTGTAAGGACTATTTGACCAAGAAATTTGATTTGATTTGGATTTGCATCAGATGACCTCCACAATCACCCAACCTCAATCCAATTGAGATGGTTTGGGATGAGTTGGCCCGCAGAGTGAAGGAAAAGCAGCCAACAAGTGCTCAGCATATGTGGGAACTCCTTCAAGATTGTTGGAAATGCATTACAGGTGAAGCTGGTTGAGAGAATGCCAAGTGTGCAAAGCTGTCAAGGCAAAGGGTGGCTACTTTGAATATAAAATATATTTTGATTTGTTTAACACTTTTTTGGTTACTACATGATTCCATAGGTGTTATTTCATAGTTTTGAGGTCTTCACTATTATTCTACAATGTAGAATATAGTAAACTTAAAAGAAAAATCCTTGAATGAGTAGGTGTCCAAACTTTTGACTGGTACTGTATATTGATTACACAAAGACCTCACTCTGAGATCAATTGTACACACATACCACATCCTGACGTAATAAACTACATAGTAAAACAATAACAGACGCATGAGGAGAGAGACAGAGACAGAGACACAGAGACAGAGAGACAGAGAGAGAGACAGAGAGAGACAGAGACAGAGAGAGAGACAGACAGAGAGACAGACAGAGACAGACAGAGACAGAGAGACAGAGAGACAGAGACAGAGAGACAGAGACAGAGTGTTGTCATGTTGCACCACACTGCTTTATTTATCTAGAGCAGACAGTTTGATATCAACGGGCCAAGCTCCTCCTCCTCCTCCTCCTCCTCCTCCTCCTCTTACTGTGCATCTGATACGGAGAGGAAAGACCAAGTGCTGCTGGTCGATCACAAGTCCAAATGATTATTAGTATGATTTCTGGATTAGAAACAATAAACATAAAAGACAAACATGTAAACAGACCGGAAATACCTCATGAAACACAATGTCAACAACTATGTAGAAAAAAACCATCAATAATATATTTATATATATATATATATTTATATTTTCTATACCCACTAAAATATACCAAAAGAAGCATCTATTGGTCATCTGAGGAACTCTTTTTTTTTTTTTTTGTAAAAATGTCTCCCCCCCTCAGATTTTTAAATATCCTTCAGCTGTAAATGTGAAAACTCAAAATGAGAAAATGAAACCTAAATAAATAAAAAAAATATAACCAAAGAAATATGTTAATTCTTTATGTGATGTTTGTAATACTGCAGAGTGTGAGGAGAGATGACAACAAGCTTCTCCAGTGGATCGATAAAGTTTGTTCGAAGATTCGAAAATGGATTTGACACATTCATCAATCCAAAAGTTAGCTAGTTCTCAAGTCTCAGAAAGTCTGTCGTTCCTTGACAACTTGAGAGTACAAAGAGTCAGAGACACAGCTCCATGACATTCGATGCAGGTCACAGACAGACACACAGCTCCATGACATTAGATGCAGGTCACAGACAGACACACAGCTCCATGACATTCGATGCAGGTCACAGACAGACACACAGCTCCATGACATTCGATGCAGGTCACAGACAGACACACAGCTCCATGACATTCGATGCAGGTCACAGACAGACACACAGCTCCATGACATTCGATGCAGGTCACAGACAGACACAGCTCCATGACATTCGATGCAGGTCACAGACAGACACACAGCTCCATGACATTAGATGCAGGTCACAGACAGACACAGCTCCATGACATTCGATGCAGGTCACAGACAGACACACAGCTCCATGACATTAGATGCAGGTCACAGACAGACACACAGCTCCATGACATTAGATGCAGGTCACAGACAGACACACAGCTCCATGACATTCGATGCAGGTCACAGACAGACACAGCTCCATGACATTAGATGCAGGTCACAGACAGACACACAGCTCCATGACATTCGATGCAGGTCACAGACAGACACACAGCTCCATGACATTCGATGCAGGTCACAGACAGACACACAGCTCCATGACATTCGATGCAGGTCACAGACAGACACACAGCTCCATGACATTCGATGCAGGTCACAGACAGACACACAGCTCCATGACATTCGATGCAGGTCACAGACAGACACACAGCTCCATGACATTAGATGCAGGTCACAGACAGACACACAGCTCCATGACATTCGATGCAGGTTACAGACAGAGATAAAAGGGCACTTTTACACTGAGCGACACCATGGGGGATCTCCATGGCCCAGGGAGACCTAGGGACCCAGCGAGGGCTGAGCTGCCCAGGGAGAGAGCCTCAGCTTGGGGAAGGGACAGTCTGGAAAGTCCTGGGGTTAGCAGCCTTCAGGTTGACCCAAAGTTTAATTATTTTCACAGTTGATTTCTACCTCCGCCACACATTCGTGGAAACTTGGCAATATAAAAAAAAGATTGAGGACAAGAGAGAAGCAGTAGAGAGGGAGGTTCGTCTTTCTTGAATACAAAAAGTGTACATGTGGTTGGTTGCATGTTCTCTCCTGGTTGACATTGGACAACATGGCTACATACTGTAGTGTAATGAGGGTGGCATCTTGACAACAGAGAGCAATAATGTCCTTGAGATGTGTACTTCCAGGAGGCCTCTGAACAAGTGAAAAAAGTAATCATCTATACAAAACAACAAAACTATATTCATATCAATTAATCTGTGTGAGAGAAAGACATGGGGATAATGTTCTGTTACGAGGGACTAGACCCTTACCCAATATAATGTTCTGTTAGGAGGGACTAGATCCGTACCCCATATAATGTTCTGTTAGGAGGGACTAGACCCGTACCCCATATAATGTTCTGTTAGGAGGGACTAGACCCTTACCCAATATAATGTTCTGTTAGGAGGGACTAGACCCTTACCCAATATAATGTTCTGTTAGGAGGGACTAGACCCTTACCCAATATAATGTTCTGTTAGGAGGGACTAGACCCTTACCCAATATAATGTTCTGTTAGGAGGGACTAGACCCTTACCCAATATAATGTTCTGTTAGGAGGGACCTAGACCCTTACCCCAATATAATGTTCTGTTAGGAGGGACTAGACCCTTACCCCATATAATGTTCTGTTAGGAGGGACTAGACCCTTACCCCATATAATGTTCTGTTAGGAGGGACTAGACCCTTACCCCATATAATGTTCTGTTAGGAGGGACTGGATAGACCCTTACCCCATATAATGTTCTGTTAGGAGGGACTAGACCCGTACCCCATATAATGTTCTGTTATGAGGGACTAGATAGACCCGTACCCCATATAATGTTCTGTTAGGAGGGACTAGACCCGTACCCCATATAATGTTCTGTTAGGAGGGACTAGACCCGTACCCCATATAATGTTCTGTTAGGAGGGACTAGACCCGTACCCCATATAATGTTCTGTTAGGAGGGACTAGACCCGTACCCCATATAATGTTCTGTTAGGAGGGACTAGACCCGTACCCCATATAATGTTCTGTTAGGAGGGACTAGACCCGTACCCCATATAATGTTCTGTTAGGAGGGACTAGACCCCTACCCCATATAATGTTCTGTTAGGAGGGACTAGACCGAGGGTGGGCACTTCCAGTCCTCGTGGGCCTGATAGGTGTCAAAGTTTTGCCCCAGCTAACACACCTGACTCCAATAATCAACGAATCATGATCTTCAGTTTAGAACGCAATTTGATTAATCAGCTGTGTTTGATAGGATGGAGGTAAAAGAAAGACACCAATCAGAACCAATCAGAGGACTGGAGCTGCAAACCCCTGGACTAGACCCTTACCTCCATTTAATGTTCTGTTAGGAGGGACTAGACCGAGGGAGGGCTAGTGTCTGTTGTCCGTTAGTCTTTCCCCCGTTCATGTGTGTGTACGGGATGTGTTCCTCGTAGTTGTTTTGTCTCAACCCCAGTGACGAACCCGCCTCGTCCCGCTCAGAGCTGTGGTCCCTTCTCTGGGAGTAGGAGGAACTGTGGTCCCCTCTCTGGGAGTAAGATGAACTGTGGTCCCCTCTCTGGGAGTAAGAGGATGGGTCTAGGGGAATGCTCTCCATGTTGTCCATGTCCAGGTCAAAGTCCTCCTGCTCCGGAGGCTTGTTCTCCTGGCTATAGTAGAAGGAGACCTCCTGGAAGGACTGGTGAAGGTCCTTGTGGAGCATCTCAATGATCTCCTGGAAGCTGGGACGCAGCTTGGGGTTGTACTGCCAGCACATTGACATCAGATTGTGTCTGAGGAGAGAAGAGGAGGAGGAGGAAGAGAGGAGAGAAGAGGAGGAAGAAGAGAGGAGAAGGGGGAAGAGCAGAAGGTGGAGAGAAGAAGCAGAGAAGACAAGGAGGAAGAGGGGAGGAGGAGAGAAGGAGGAGAGAAGACAATATAAATATCCCCAGTATCATGAAACCCAATATCCCCAGTATCATGAAACCCAATGTCCCCAGTATCATGAAACCCAATGTCCCCAGTATCATGAAACCCAATATCCCCAGTATCATGAAACCCAATGTCCCCAGTATCATGAAACCCAATATCCCCAGTATCATGAAACCCAATATCCCCAGTATCATGTTCACCAATATCCCCCAAATCATGATCACCAATATCTTGATCACCAATATCCCCAGTATCATGTTCACCAATATCCCCCAAATCATGATCACCAATATCCCCCAAATCATGATCACCAATATCCTGATCACCAATATCCCCAGTATCATGATCACCAATATCAGCAGTATCATGATTGCCAATATGATATGATCCCCAATACCATGATCCCCAATATCATGATCACCAATAACATTATCAGTAATATACCCAATATCATGATCGCCAATATCCCCAGTATCATGAAACCCAATATCCCCAGTATCATGTTCACCAATATCCCCCAAATCATGATCACCAATATCTTGATCACCAATATCCCCAGTATCATGTTCACCAATATCCCCCAAATCATGATCACCAATATCCCCCAAATCATGATCACCAATATCCTGATCACCAATATCCCCAGTATCATGATCACCAATATCGGCAGTATCATGATCACCAATATCATGATCACTAATATTCCTAATATCCCTAGTCTCATGATTGCCAATATCCCCAGTATCATGTTCACCAATATCACGATCACCAATTTCATGATTCCTAATATCCTCAGTATCATGATCACCAATACCACCAATATCACAATCATCATATGATCCCCAATATCATGATCACCAATATCCCTAATATAATGATCAATATCCCCAGTATCATGATCACCAGTAACATCACCATTATCCCTAAATCATGATCACCAATATCCCCAGTATCATGATCACCAATATCATGATCACTAATATTCCTAATATCCCCAGTCTCATGATCGCCAATATCGCCAGTATCATGTTCACCAATATCACGATCACCAATATCCCCAGTATCATGATCACCAATATCGGCAGTATCATGATCGCCAATATCATATGATCGCCAATATCATATGATCCCCAATATCATGATCACCAATATCCCTAATATAATGATCAATATCCCCAGTATCATGATCACCAGTAACATTATCATCAATATACCCAATATCATGATCACCAATATCCCCAATACCATGATCCCCAATATCATGATCACCAATAACATTATCAGTAATATACCCAATATCATGATCCCCAATATCCCCAATATAATGATCACCAATATCCCTAAATCATGATCACCAATATACCCAAAATCATGATCACCAATATCACGATCACCAATGTCCCCAGTATCATGTTCACCAATATCCCCAGTATCATGATCACCAATATCCCCAGTATCATGATCACCAATATCATGATCACTAATATTCCTAATATCCCTAGTCTCATGATCGCCAATATCCCCAATATCACGATCACCAATTTCATGATTCCTAATATCCTCAGTATCATGATCACCAATACCACCAATATCACAATCATCATATGATCCCCAATATCATGATCACCAATATCCCTAATATAATGATCAATATCCCCAGTATCATGATCACCAGTAACATCACCATTATCCCTAAATCATGATCACCAATATCCCCAGTATCATGATCACCAATATCATGATCACTAATATTCCTAATATCCCCAGTCTCATGATCGCCAATATCGCCAGTATCATGTTCACCAATATCACGATCACCAATATCCCCAGTATCATGATCACCAATATCGGCAGTATCATGATCGCCAATATCATATGATCGACAATATCATATGATCCCCAATATCATGATCACCAATATCCCTAATATAATGATCAATATCCCCAGTATCATGATCACCAGTAACATTATCATCAATATACCCAATATCATGATCACCAATATCCCCAATATCATGATCACCAATATCATGATCACCAATATCCCTAAATCATGACCACCAATATCCCCAGTATCATGATCGCAAATATCCCCAATATAATGATCACCAATATCCCTAATATAATGATCAATATCCCCAGTATCATGATCACCAGTAACATTATCACCAATATCCCCAATATCATGATCACCAATATCCCCAATATCATGATCACCAATATCATGATCACCAATATCCCCAAATCATGACCACCAATATCCCCAGTATCATGATCGCAAATATCCCCAATATCATGATCACCAATATCCCTAATATCATGATCAATATCCCCAGTAACATGATCACCAGTAACATTATCACCAATATACCCAATATCATGATCACCAATATCCCCAATATAATGACCACCAATATCCCCAGTATCATGAACACCAATATCACGATCACCAATATCCCCAGTATCATGATCACCAATATCATGATCACCAATATCATGTTCACCAATATCCCCAGTATCATGATCACCAATATCCCCAGTATCACGATTGCTAATATTAATAATATCCCCAGTATCATGATCATCAATATAATGATCCCCAAAATCATGATCACCAATACCACCAGTATCATGATCACCAATATCCCCAATATCATGATCACCAACATTCCCCAGTATCACGATCACCAATATCACGATCACCAATATCCCCAGTATCACGATCACCAATATCCCCAGTATCATGATCACCAGTAACATCACCATTATCCCTAAATCATGATCACCAATATCCCCAGTATCATGATCACCAATATCATGATCACTAATATTCCTAATATCCCCAGTGTCATGATCGCCAATATCGCCAGTATCATGTTCACCAATATCACGATCACCAATATCCCCAGTATCATGATCACCAATATCGCCAGTATCATGATCGCCAATATCATATGATCGCCAATATCATATGATCCCCAATATCATGATCACCAATATCCCTAATATAATGATCAATATCCCCAGTATCATGATCACCAGTAACATTATCATCAATATACCCAATATCATGATCACCAATATCCCCAATATCATGATCACCAATATCATGATCACCAATATCCCTAAATCATGACCACCAATATCCCCAGTATCATGATCGCAAATATCCCCATGATATCATGATCGCAAATATCCCCAATATCATGATCACCAATATCCCTAATATAATGATCAATATCCCCAGTATCATGATCACCAGTAACATTATCATCAATATACCCAATATCATGATCACCAATATCATGATCACCAATATCATGATCACCAATATCCCTAAATCATGACCACCAATATCCCCAGTATCATGATCGCAAATATCCCCAATATCATGATCACCAATATCCCTAATATAATGATCAATATCCCCAGTATCATGATCACCAGTAACATTATCACCAATATACCCAATATCATGGTCACCAATATCCCCAATATCATGATCACCAATATCATGATCACCAATATCCCTAAATCATGACCACCAATATCCCCAGTATCATGATCGCAAATATCCCCAATATCATGATCACCAATATCCCTAATATAATGATCAATATCCCCAGTATCATGATCACCAGTAACATTATCACCAATATACCCAATATCATGATCACCAATATACCCAATATCATGATCACCAATATCCCCAATATAATGACCACCAATATCCCCAGTATCATGATCACCAATATCACGATCACCAATATCCCCAGTATCATGATCACCAATATCCCCAATATCATGATCACCAATATCATGTTCACCAATATCCCCAGTATCATGATCACCAATATCCCCAGTATCACGATTGCTAATATTAATAATATCCCCAGTATCATGATCATCATCAATATAATGATCCCCAAAATCATGATCACCAATACCACCAGTATCATGATCACCAATATCCCCAATATCATGATCACCAACATTCCCCAGTATCACGATCACCAATATCACGATCACCAATATCCCCAGTATCACGATCGCCAATATCACGATCACCAATATCCCCAGTATCATGATCGCCAATATCCCCAGTATCATGATCACCAATATCCCCAATATCATGATCACTAATATTCCTAATATCCCCAGTCTCATGATCGCCAATATCACGATCACCAATATCCCCAGTATCATGATCACCAATATCCTCAATATCATGATCACTAATATTCCTAATATCCCCAGTATCACGATCGCCAATATCACGATCACCAATATTTCCAGTATCATGATCACCAATATCCCCAGTATCACGATCACCAATATCCCCAGTATCATGATCGCCAATATCCCCAGTATCATGATCACCAATATCCCCAATATCATGATCACTAATATTCCTAATATCCCCAGTCTCATGATCGCCAATATCACGATCACCAATATCCCCAGTATCATGATCACCAATATCCCCAGTATCATGATCACCAATATCCCCCAATATCACGATCACCAATATCACGATCACTAATATTCCTAATATCCCCAGTATCATGATCACCAATATCCCCAAAATCATGATCACTAATTTCCCCAATATCATGATCACCAAAGAAGAGTGATTGTTCTAACGTTGTCATCTATAAATGGTCTTCCCATCCCACAATGACCACGACTACACCATAGATATCTACAGTGTGATATCATTGAGCTGGACGATACATTGATCTAGAGACTTACAGCCGGTCAGCACAGTTGTCTGGTCGGTCCAGATATCCTCCATCCATGACGAACTTCAGGACCTGCTCGTTAGACAGGCCCTGGTACGGCTGCTCTGCTAGGGTACTGATCTCCCACAACACCACCCCAAATGACCTGGGACACACACACACACACACACACACACACACACACACACACACACACACACACACACACACACACACACACGAGTGGCAAGGAAAAACTCCATAGGTGGATAGGTTGGGAAAAACCTTGAGGAACCAGTTAGCAGGCTCACACTCTCACAGACAGACACACACAGAGACAGACAGCAACAGAGATACAGACAGAGGCAGAGAGACAGCGGCAGAGAGACAGAGGCAGAGAGACAGACAGAGACAGACAGCAACAGAGAGACAGACAGAGACACAGAAAGAGAGACAGACAGAGACACAGAAAGAGAGACAGACAGAGACACAGAAAGAGAGACAGACAGAGACACAGAAAGAGAGACAGACACAGAAAGAGAGACAGACACAGAAAGAGAGACAGACACAGAAAGAGAGAGACACAGACAGAGAGACAGACACAGACAGAGAGACAGACACAGACAGCGACACAGACAGACAGCGACACAGACAGACAGCGACACAGACAGACAGCGACACAGACAGACAGCGACACAGACAGACAGCGACACAGACAGACAGCGACACAGACAGACAGCGACACAGACAGACAGCGACACAGACAGACAGCGACACAGACAGACAGCGACACAGAGACAGCGACACAGAGACAGCGACACAGAGACAGCGACACAGAGACAGCGACACAGAGACAGCGACACAGAGAGACACACAGAGAGACAGACAGAGACACAGAGAGACAGACAGACACAGAGAGACAGACAGAGACACAGAGAGACAGACAGAGACACAGAGAGACAGACAGAGACACAGAGAGACAGACAGAGACACAGAGAGACAGACAGAGACACAGAGAGAGAGAGAGACACAGAGAGACACAGAGAGACACAGAGACAGACACACAGAGACAGACAGAGACACACAGAGAGAGACACACAGACAGAGAGACACAGAGACACACAGACAGAGAGACACAGACAGAGAGACACAGACAGAGAGACACAGACACACAGACAGAGAGACACAGACAGAGAGACACAGACAGAGAGACACAGACAGAGAGACACAGACAGAGAGACACAGACAGAGAGACACAGACAGAGAGAGACAGCCAGACAGACACAGAGAGACAGACAGAGAGACAGCCAGAAACAGAGAGACAGCCAGAGAGACACAGACACAGAGAGACAGACAGACACAGACACAGAGAGACAGCCAGACAGACACAGAGAGACAGCCAAACAGACACAGAGAGACAGCCAGACAGACACAGAGCGACAGCCAGACAGACACAGAGAGACAGTCACGTATCCTCACCAGCAGTCAGAGTGTGCGGTGAACACTCCATCCTTTAGAGACTCAGGAGCCATCCAGCGGACAGGAAGAAGACCCTTCCCTCCCTTACGGTAGTAGTCCGTCTCATAGATGTCTCTGGTCATACCAAAGTCTGAGGGTTGAGTACAGAATATATTTTATTATTATCCCAGAACAGAAACCTGCTTTGCAACAGGCTGTCAACAATTCATACAAACATTTAGAGAAAGGAGAGAAAATACAAATGACCTATTTGAAAAGGCAAATACAGTTGAAGTCAGAAGTTTACATACACCTTAGCCAAATACATTTAAACTCAGTTTTTCACAATTCCTGACATTTAATCCTAGTAAAAATTCCCTGTCTTTGGTCAGTTAGGATCATCACTTTATTTTAAGAATGTGAAATGTCAGAATAATAGTAGAGAGAATTATTTCAGCTTTTATTTCTTTCATCACATTCCCAGTGGGTCAGAGTTTACATAAACTCAATTAGTATTTGGTAGCATTGCCTTTAAATTGTTTAAATTGGGTCAAACATTTTGTGTAGCCTTCCACAAGCTTCCCACAATAAGTTGGGTGAATTTTGGCCCATTCCTCCTGACAGAGCTGGTGTAACTGAGTCAGGTTTGTAAGCCTCTTTGCTCGCACACGCTTTTTCAGTTCTGCCCACAAATTTTCTATAGGATTGAGGTCAGGGCTTTGTGATGGCCACTCCAATACCTTGACTTTGTTGTCCTTAAGCCATTTTGCACACAACTTTGGAAGTATGCTTGGGGTCATTGTCCATTTGGAAGACCCATTTGTGACCAAGCTTTAACATCCTGGCTTGAGATGTTGCTTCAATATATCCACATAATTTTCCTGCCTCATGATGCCATCTATTATGTGAAGTGCACCAGTCCCTCCTGCAGCAAAGCACCCCCACAACATGATGCTGCCACCCCCGTGCTTCATGGTTGGGATGGTGTTCTTCGGCTTGCAAGCCTCCCCCTTTTTCCTACAAACATAACGATGGTCATTATGGCCAAACAGTTCTATTTTTGTTTCATCAGACCAGAGGACATTTCTCCAAAAAGTACGATCTTTGTCCCCATGTGCAGTGGCATACCGTAGTCTGGCTTTTTAATGGCTGTTTTGGAGCAGCGGCTTCTTCCTTGCTGAGCGGCCTTTCAGGTTATGTCGATATGGGACTCGTTTTACTGTGGATATAGATACTTTTGTACCTGTTTCCTCCGGCATCTTCACAAGGTCCTTTGCTGTTGTTCTGGGATTGATTTGCACTTTTCGCACCAAAGTACGTTCATCTCTAGGAGAGAGAACGCGTCTCCTTTCTGAGTGGTGTGACGGCTGCGTAGTCCCATGGTGTTTATACTTGCGTACTATTGTTTGTACAGAGGAACGTGGTACCTTCAGGCGTTTGGAAATCGCTCCCATGGATGAACCATACTTGTGGAGGTCTACAATTACTTTTCTGACATCTTGGCTGATTTCTTTTGATTTTCCCATGATGTCAAGCAAAGAGGCACTGAGTTTGAAGGTAGGCCTTGAAACACATCCACAGGTACACCTCCAATTGACTCAAATTATGTCAATTAGCCTATCAGAAGCTTCTAAAGCCATAACAAAATTTTCTGGACTTTTCCAAGCTGTTTAAAGCCACAGTCAACTTAGTGTAATTTTAACTTCTGACCCATTGGAATTGTGATAAAGTGAATTAATCTGTAAACAATTGTTGGAAAAATTACTTGTGTCATGCACAAAGTAGATGTCCTAACCGACTTGCCAAAACTACAGTTTGTTAACAAGAAATGTGTGGAGTGGTTGAAAAAGGAGTTTTAATGACTCCAACCTAAGTGTATGTAAACTTCCGACTTCAACTGTACGTCCAAAGTGGAACGAGCACCATTGTGTTGCAGAACGAGAGAAATTACAGGAGAGAATCTTTATTATCCCAGTTGGGAAATGTACTTTGCAGGAGGCAGTAAACATGCATGTAGATGTATGTAAAAGCATTACATTGTACATGTGAGGGAGTGAGTTCCCATACCTACCATCTTAATATGTGTGTCTGGATCTGTTTAACTATACCGGACCACACAAGTCCCCACAACAATAGTAAACAAACAAAAAATTGGACCAACTGGGGACATGTTGTTAATCCCCACAAGGTCATATGCTATATTTCTAGGGGGGGTTAGGGTTAGAATTAGTGTTAGGATTAGGGTTAGGAGCTAGGGTCAGTTTTAGGGTTAGGAGCTAGGGTCAGTTTTAGGGTTAGGGGCTAGGGACGGTTTTAGGGACCAGGGTTAGGGGCTAGGGTTAGTTTTAAGGACCAGGGTTAGTTTTAGGGACCCGGGTTAGGGGCTAGTGTCAGTTTTAGGGTTAAGAGCTAGGGTCAGTTTTAGGGTTAGGGACTAGGGTTAGTTTTAGGGTTAGGGGCTAGGGTCAGTTTTAGGGTTAGGGGCTAGGGTCAGTTTTAGGGTTAGGGGCTAGGGTCAGTTTTAGGGTTAGGGGCTAGGGACAGTTTTAGGGACCAGGGTTAGGAGCTAGGGTTAGTTTTAGGGTTAAGAGCTAGGGTCCATTTTAGGGTTAGGAGCTAGGGTCAGTTTTAGGGTTAGGAGCTAGGGTCAGTTTTAGGGTTAGGAGCTAGGGTCAGTTTTAGGGTTAGGAGCTAGGGTCAGTTTTAGGGTTAGGAGCTAGGGTCAGTTTTAGGGACCAGGGTTAGGAGCTAGGGTCAGTTTTAGAGTTAGGGGCTAGGGACGGTTTTAGGGACCAGGGTTAGGGGCTAGGGTTAGTTTTAAGGACCAGGGTTAGTTTTAGGGACCCGGGTTAGGGGCTAGTGTCAGTTTTAGGGTTAAGAGCTAGGGTCAGTTTTAGGGTTAGGGACTAGAGTCAGTTTTAGGGACCAGGGTTAGGGGCTAGGGTCAGTTTTAGGTTATGGGGCTAGGGTCAGTTTTAGGGTTAGGAGCTAGGGTCAGTTTTAGGGGCTAGGGTCAGTTTAGGGGCTAGGGTCAGTTTTAGGGGCTAGGGTCAGTTTTAGGGGCTAGGGTCAGTTTTAGGGGCTAGGGTTAGTTTTAGGGGCTAGGGTTAGTTTTAGGGGCTAGGGTTAGGGGCTAGGGTTAGTTTTAATGACCAGGGTTAGGGGCTAGGGTCAGTTTTAGGGTTAGGCGCTAGGGTTAGTTTTAGGGTTAGGGGCTAGGGTCAGTTTTAGGGTTAGGAGCTAGGGTTAGTTTTAGGGTTAGGGGCTAGGGTTAGTTTTAGGGTTATAAGCTAGGGTCAGTTTTAGGGACCAGGGTTAGGGGCTAGGGTCAGTTTTAGTGGCTAGGTTTAGGGGCTAGGGTCAGTTTTAGGGTTAGGAGCTAGGGTCAGTTTTAGGGGCTGGGGTGAGGGACTAGGGTTATGGGCTAGGGTCAGTTTTAGGGGCTAGGGTCAGTTTTAGGGGCTAGGGTCAGTTTTAGGGTCAGGAGCTAGGGTTAGTTTTAGGGTCAGGAGCTAGGGTTAGTTTTAGGGACCAGGGTTAGGGGCTAGGGTCAGTTTTAGGGGCTAGGGTTAGTTTTAGGGGCTAGGGTTAGGGACTATGGATATGGGCTAGGAGCTAAGGTTAGTTTTAGGGGCTAGGGTTAGTTTTAGGGGCTAGGGTTAGGTGTTGGGGTTAGGGGCTAGGAGATAGGGTTAGGATCTAGGGTTAGGTGTAGGGGCTAGGGTTAGCGTTAGGTGCAGGGGTTAGGTGTAGGGGTTAGGGGCTAGGGTTAGGTGTAGGGGTTAGGGGCTAGGGTTAGGTGTAGGGGTTAGGTGCTAGGGTTAGAGGCAAGAGTGATTTGGGGGTTAAAGTTAGGGTAAGGGGCTAGGGTCAGTTTTAGGGTTATAGGGGCTAGGGACAGTTTTAGGGACCAGGGTTAGGGGCTAGGGTTAGTTTTAAGGACCAGGGTTAGGGGCTAGGGGCAGTTTCAGGGTTAGGCGCTAGGGTTAGTTTTAGGGTTAGGGGCTAGGGTCAGTTTTAGGGTTAGGTGCTAGGGTCAGTTTTAGGGTTAGGTGCTAGGGTTAGTTTTAGGGACCAGGGTTAGGGGCTAGGGTTAGGAGCTAGGGTCAGTTTTAGGGTTAGGAGCTAGGGTTAGTTTTAGGGACCAGGGTTAGGGGCTAGGGTCAGTTTTCGGGTTAGGAGCTAGGGTCAGTTTTAGGGTTAGGGGCTAGGGTTAGTTTTAGGGTTAGAAGCTAGGGTCAGTTTTAGGGACCAGGGTTAGGGGCTAGGGTCAGTTTTAGGTTATGGGGCTAGGGTCAGTTTTAGGGTTAGGAGCTAGGGTCAGTTTTAGGGGCTAGGGTCAGTTTTAGGGGCTAGGGTCAGTTTTAGGGGCTAGGGTCAGTTTTAGGGTCAGGAGCTAGGGTTAGTTTTAGGGTCAGGAGCTAGGGTTAGTTTTAGGGACCAGGGTTAGGGGTTAGGGTCAGTTTTAGGGGCTAGGGTTAGTTTTAGGGGCTAGGGTTAGGGACTATGGATATGGGCTAGGAGCTAGGGTTAGTTTTAGGGGCTAGGGTCAGTTTTAGGGGCTAGGGTTAGTTTTAGGGGCTAGGGTTAGGTGTTGGGGTTAGGGGCTAGGAGATAGGGTTAGGTGTAGGGGCTAGGGTTAGGGGTTAGCGTTAGGTGTAGGGGTTAGGTGTAGGGGTTAGGGTTAGGTGTAGGGGTTAGGGTTAGAGGCAAGAGTGATTTGGGGGTTAAAGTTAGGGTAAAGACTGTGTGAGTGTAGTCTACCTCCTATCTTGACAGTGAAGTCCTGCGCCACCATGCAGTTCCTAGCGGCCAGGTCTCTGTGGACAAACTTCTTGGCGTTGAGGTAGGCCATGCCGTCTGCTATCTCTGCTGTCATCTGGACCATCTCCCTCAGCGTGGGGGGCGGGCTTCCAGTAGGGTTATTCTGACAAGACATGTATTAATACTAGGGCTATTCTGCAACAGGCCACAAGGGGGCGCATAGATAACAACAATTACTAGTCAGAAATAGATGTTTTGTGGGGTATTTGTGATATAGTTCAATATGAGAAGGGATAGAGGAGAGGGACACAGGGTAGATAGAGGAAAGGGATACAGGGTGGATAGAGGAGAGGGATACAGGGTGAGGGATACAGGGTGGATAGAGGAGAGGGATACAGGGTGGATAGAGGAGAGGGATACAGGGTGGATAGAGGAGAGGGATACAGGGTGAGGGATACAGGGTGAGGGATACAGGGTGGATAGAGGAGAGGGATACAGGGTGGATAGAGGAGAGGGATACAGGATGAGGGATACAGGGTTGATAGAGGAGAGGGATACAGGGTGGATAGAGGAGAGGGATACAGGGTGGATAGAGGAGAGGGATACAGGTTGGATAGAGGAGAGGGATACAGGTTGGATAGAGGAGAGGGATACAGGGTTGATAGAAGAGAGGGATACAGGTTGGATAGAGGAGAGGGATACATGGTAGATAGAGGAGAGGGATACAGGTTGGATAGAGGAGAGGGATACAGGGTTGATAGAGGAGAGGGATACAGGTTGGATAGAGGAGAGGGATACAGGGTTGATAGAGGAGAGGGATACAGGGTGAGGGATACAGGGTGGATAGAGGAGAGGGATACAGCGTGGATAGAGGAGAGGGATACAGGTTGGATAGAGGAGAGGGATACAGGGTGAGGGATACAGGGTGGATAGAGGAGAGGGATACAGGATGGACAGAGGAGAGGGATACAGGGTGAGGGATACAGGTTGGACAGAGGAGAAGGACACAGGGTGGACAGAGGAGAGGGATACAGGGTGAGGGATACAGGTTGGATAGAGGAGAGGGATACAGGTTGGAAAGAGGAGAGGGATACAGGGTGCACAGAGGAGAGGGATACAGGGTGAGGGATACAGGGTGGATAGAGGAGAGGGATACAGGGTGGATAGAGGAGAGGGATACAGAAGGGACAGAGGAGAGGGATACAGGGTGGAGATGGATACAGGGTGGAGATGGATACAGGGTGGAGATGGATACAGGGTGGAGATGGATACAGGGTGGAGATGGATACAGGGTGGAGATGGATACAGGGTGGAGATGGATACAGGGTAGAGATGGATGCAGGGTGGAGATGGATGCAGGGTGGAGATGGATGCAGGGTGGAGATGGATGCAGGGTGGAGATGGATGCAGGGTGGAGAGGGATACAGGGTGGAGATGGATACAGGGTGGAGATGGATAGAGATGGATACAGGGTGGAGATGGATACAGGGTGGAGATGGATACAGGGTGGAGATGGATACAGGGTGGAGAGGGATACATGGTGGAGATGGATACAGGATGGAAAGGGATACAGGATGGATAGAGGAGAGCGATGCAGTGGAAGTTAGCTCTACCACTAGACTAGCCCTCAGGACAGGGATCCCAATAATATGTGTGTGTGTGTGTGTGTGTACCTCAGAGTCGGGGCGGAGGCAGCGCAGGTAGCTCTTCAGGTCGCCATGGGTCATCAGCTCCATGACAACTAGAGTGGGCTGGCCCTTAGAGACCACACCCATCAGACGCACCTGAGAAGGAAACATTTTGTTTCTTGCACCTCGGTAGCTACTTTAAACAAAGATGTCTTGTGATCATCATGGTATGTGGTGTCACCTTCTATAGACTGTAGGTCTTACACTGTAGCACCAAGTAAAGCCCTTCATGATGGAGGCCTTATTGAGGAACTCCCCTATCTATCCTAGCCCTCTCTCTCTCTCTCCCACCACTCTCACGCCATCCTCTCCCCCCCTCTCTCGCTCTCTCTCAATCCTTTCTCTCTCTCTCTCAATCCTTTCTCTCTCTCTCGCAATCCTTTCTCTCTCTCTCGCAATCCTTTCTCTCTCTCTCTCTCTCGCAATCCTTTCTCTCTCTCTCTCTCTCGCAATCCTCTCTCTCTCTCGCAATCCTCTCTCTCTCTCTCGCAATCCTCTCTCTCTCTCGCAATCCTCTCTCTCTCTCGCAATCCTCTCTCTCTCTCGCAATCCTCTCTCTCTCTCGCAATCCTCTCTCTCTCTCGCAATCCTCTCTCTCTCTCTCTCTCTCGCAATCCTCTCTCTCTCGCAATCGTCTCTGTCTCTCTCTCGCAATCGTCTCTGTCTCTCTCTCGCAATCGTCTCTGTCTCTCTCTCGCAATCGTCTCTCTCGCAATCCTCTCTCTCTCGCAATCCTCTCTCTCTCGCAATCCTCTCTCTCTCGCAATCCTCTCTCTCTCGCAATCCTCTCTCTCTCGCAATCCTCTCTCTCTCGCAATCCTCTCTCTCTCGCAATCCTCTCTCTCTCGCAATCCTCTCTCTCTCTCGCAATCCTCTCTCTCTCTCGCAATCCTCTCTCTCTCGCAATCCTCTCTCTCTCTCGCAATCCTCTCTCTCTCTCGCAATCCTCTCTCTCTCTCGCAATCCTCTCTCTCTCTCGCAATCCTCTCTCTCTCGCAATCCTCTCTCTCTCTCGCAATCCTCTCTCTCTCTCGCAATCCTCTCTCTCTCTCGCAATCCTCTCTCTCTCTCGCAATCCTCTCTCTCTCGCAATCCTCTCTCTCTCTCGCAATCCTCTCTCTCTCTCGCAATCCTCTCTCTCTCTCGCAATCCTCTCTCTCTCGCAATCCTCTCTCTCTCGCAATCCTCTCTCTCTCGCAATCCTCTCTCTCTCGCAATCCTCTCTCTCTCTCTCCCCCCCTCTCACGCCATCCTCTCCCCCCCCTCTCTCGCAATCCTCTCTCTCGCTCTCTCTCTCTCACAATCCTTTCTCTCTCTCTCTCTCGCAATCCTCTCTCTCTCTCTCGCAATCCTCTCTCTCTCTCTCGCAATCCTCTCTCTCTCTCTCGCAATCCTCTCTCTCTCTCTCTCGCAATCCTCTCTCTCTCTCTCTCTCTCGCAATCCTCTCTCTCTCTCTCTCTCTCGTAATCCTCTCTCTCTCTCTCTCTCGCAATCCTCTCTCTCTCTCTCTCTCGCAATCCTCTCTCTCTCTCTCTCTCGCAATCCTCTCTCTCTCTCTCTCTCGCAATCCTCTCTCTCTCTCTCGCAATCGTCTCTGTCTCTCTCTCGCAATCGTCTCTGTCTCTCTCTCGCAATCGTCTCTGTCTCTCTCTCGCAATCGTCTCTGTCTCTCTCGCAATCGCCTCTGTCTCTCTCGCAATCGTCTCTGTCTCTCTCGCAATCGTCTCTGTCTCTCTCGCAATCCTCTCTGTCTCTCTCGCAATCCTCTCTGTCTCTCTCGCAATCCTCTCTGTCTCTCTCGCAATCCTCTCTGTCTCTCTCGCAATCCTCTCTGTCTCTCTCGCAATCCTCTCTCTCTCTCGCAATCCTCTCTCTCTCTCGCAATCCTCTCTCTCTCTCGCAATCCTCTCTCTCTCTCGCAATCCTCTCTCTCTCTCGCAATCCTCTCTCTCTCTCGCAATCCTCTCTCTCTCTCGCAATCCTCTCTCTCAATCCTCTCTCTCTCTCGCAATCCTCTCTCTCTCTCGCAATCCTCTCTCTCTCTCGCAATCCTCTCTCTCTCGCAATCCTCTCTCTCTCTCGCAATCCTCTCTCTCTCTCGCAATCCTCTCTCTCTCTCGCAATCCTCTCTCTCTCTCGCAATCCTCTCTCTCTCTCGCAATCCTCTCTCTCTCTCGCAATCCTCTCTCTCTCTCGCAATCCTCTCTCTCTCTCGCAATCCTCTCTCTCTCTCGCAATCCTCCCTCTCTCTCGCAATCCTCCCTCTCTCTCGCAATCCTCCCTCTCTCTCGCAATCCTCCCTCTCTCTCGCAATCCTCCCTCTCTCTCGCAATCCTCCCTCTCTCTCGCAATCCTCCCTCTCTCTCTCGCAATACTCCCTCTCTCTCTCGCAATCCTCCCTCTCTCTCTCGCAATCCTCCCTCTCTCTCTCTCTCGCAATCCTCCCTCTCTCTCTCTCTCGCAATCCTCCCTCTCTCTCTCTCTCGCAATCCTCCCTCTCTCTCTCTCTCGCAATCCTCCCTCTCTCTCTCGCAATCCTCCCTCTCTCTCTCGCAATCCTCCCTCTCTCTCTCTCGCAATCCTCCCTCTCTCTCTCGCAATCCTCCCTCTCTCTCTCGCAATCCTCCCTCTCTCTCTCGCAATCCTCCCTCTCTCTCTCGCAATCCTCTCTCTCGCAATCCTCTCTCTCTCGCAATCCTCTCTCTCGCAATCCTCTCTCTCGCAATCCTCTCTCTCTCGCAATCCTCTCTCTCTCGCAATCCTCTCTCTCTCGCAATCCTCTCTCTCTCGCAATCCTCTCTCTCTCGCAATCCTCTCTCTCTCGCAATCCTCTCTCTCTCGCAATCCTCTCTCTCTCGCAATCCTCTCTCTCTCGCAATCCTCTCTCTCAATCCTCTCTCTCTCTCTCTCAATCCTCTCTCTCTCTCTCTCAATCCTCTCTCTCTCTCTCAATCCTCTCTCTCTCTCTCAATCCTCTCTCTCTCTCGCAATCCTCTCTCTCTCTCGCAATCCTCTCTCTCTCTCAATCCTCTCTCTCTCTCTCAATCCTCTCTCTCTCTCTCACAATCCTCTCTCTCACAATCCTCTCTCTCTCTCGCAATCCTCTCTCTCTCTCTCAATCCTCTCTCACAATCCTCTCTCTCTCTCTCGCAATCCTCTCTCTCTCGCAATCCTCTCTCTCTCTCGCAATCCTCTCTCTCTCTCGCAATCCTCTCTCTCTCTCGCAATCCTCTCTCTCTCTCGCAATCCTCTCTCTCTCTCGCAATCCTCTCTCTCTCTCGCAATCCTCTCTCTCTCTCGCAATCCTCTCTCTCTCGCAATCTTCTATCCCGCTCTCCTCTCCCTTGCACACCCCTCTCTTGCTATCCTTTCTCTTTTGCTCTCTCTCACTATCCTCTCTCTTCATCCATCCATCTCTCTTACCACATGGTGACAGGTGAAGCCCTTCATGACGGAGGCCTCGTTGAGGAACTCTATCCTCTCTCTCAGACTGGCCGACTCGTTGACCGTCTTCACCGCCACATGCGTCTCCGGCTCTCCCTTCACGATGTCCTTGGCGATGCCCTCGTAGACCATGCCGAACGAGCCCTGACCCAGCTCTCGTAGGATGTTAATCTTATCCCTGCCCACCTCCCAGTCATCTGGCTCGTACACTGGAGAGAACACACACAGTAAACTCCTGGGGCCGTAAGTACATTTTCTTACAGAATGCTGGTGTACGTGGAGACTCTAGGATTTGCGTGTGCAACAAGTGATTGGGATTTATCAAACTGTCGCACGTAAACATCCACATATTTTCATTTACGAATCAGAGTCATACTACATTTGTACGGTCGAGCTCTACAACCACGACTGGAAAATGCCCTCGATTCACTTAATTTTTTTTTTTTTTTAAATGATATTTGAAGGAAATCAGATCAAAGTATGAAATCAGATCAAAGAAAAAGCCATTTTGTAGAAGCAAAACGGCTGTTGCTTTTACATTGATCAAGTTTGATCATAAAGTTACTGGCCCCCTCCCCCGTGTCAAATAACATCCCCTTAACTCTCATTTTAATACAGAAATGGTAACTCGATATTCTCTTATCTAATTTAACTAAGTACCACCTTGTAACCAACATCGAAAAAGGCGTGTTTGCAGAGGGGAGTTGTTTACATAGCTAGATTGCCAAAATGTTACTGTCGGGTGTTAGCAAATATTAACAGTTTCCCCTTTCATACGTGTCTGGTGTTAGCTAGTTACTGGCTAGCTAGGCTTCATCTGTGTCTGGTGTTAGCTAGTTACTGGCTAGCTAGGTCTTCATCTGTGTCTGGTGTTAGCTAGTTACTGGCTAGCTAGGTCTTCATCTGTGTCTGGTGTTAGCTAGTTACTGGCTAGCTAGGCCTTCATCTGTGTCTGGTGTTAGCTAGTTACTGGCTAGCTAGGTCTTCATCTGTGTCTGGTGTTGGCTAGTTACTGGCTAGCTAGGTCTTCATCTGTGTCTGGTGTTAGCTAGTTACTGGCTAGCTAGGTCTTCATCTGTGTCTGGTGTTAGCTAGTTACTGGCTAGCTAGGTCTTCATCTGTGTCTGGTGTTAGCTAGTTACTGGCTAGCTAGGTCTTCATCTGTGTCTGGTGTTAGCTAGTTACTGGCTAGCTAGGTCTTCAGCCAGCATGGAACAAGAGGGTCTTTCAAAACTCAGACGCAGTTATCAAGTCAACACATAAGTCAGTGCTGTGGTGAACCGCATCATGCTAAATGGGAGATGCATAAAAAAAAAAGTATATAGTGCCCTTGGAAAGTATTCAGACCCCTTGACTTTTTCCACATTTTGTTACGTTACAGTCTTATTCTAAAATTGATTAAATTGTTTTTCCCGCCATCAATCTACACATAATGATAAAAAATACTGAAATATCACATTTACAAGTATTCAGACCCTTTACTCAGTACTTTGTTGAAGTACCTTTAGCAGCAATTACAGCATCGAGTCTTCTTGGGTATGACAATACATGCTTGGCACACCTGTATTTGGGGAGTTTCTCCCATTCATCTCAGCAGAACCTCTCAAGCTCTGTCAGGTAGGATGGGGAGTGTTGCTGCACAGCTATTTTCAGGTCTCTCCAGAGCTGTTCGATCAAGTTCAAGTCCGGGCTCTGGCTGGGCCACTCAAGCACATTCAGAGACTTGTCCCAAAGCCACTCCTGCGTTGTCTTGGCTGTGCGATTAAGGTCGTTGTCCTGTTGGAATGTGAACCTTCGTCCCAGTCTGAGGTCCTGAGAGCTCTGGAGCAGGTTTTCATCAAGGATCACTCTGTACTTTGCTTCTTTCCCTCGAACCTGACCATTCTCCCAGTCCCTGTCGCTGAAGGGATGTTGACAGGTTTCCTCCAGATGTGACGTTTGGCATTCAGGCCAAAGAGTTCAAATCTTGGTTTCATCAGACCAGAGAATCTTGTTTCTCATGGTCTGAGAGTCTTTAGCTGCCTTCTGGGCTGTCAGGTGCCTTTTACTGAGGAGTGGCTACCTTCTGGCCACTCAACCATAAAGGCCTGATTGGTGGAGTGCTGCAGAGATGGTTGTCCTTCTGGAAGGTTCTCCCATCTCCACAGAAGAACTCTGGAGCTCTTTCAGAGTGACGATTAGGTTCTTGGTCACCTCCCTGATTGCTCAGTTTGTACAGGCAGCCAGCTCTAGGAAGAGTCTTGGTGGTTCCAAACTACAAACCTGTATTCACTTTGTCATTAAAGGGTATTGTCAAATCAAATCAAAATGTATTTGTCACGTGCGCTGAATACAACAAGTGTAGACCTTACAGTGAAATGCTTACTTACAGGCTCTAACCAATAGTGCAAAAAAAGGTATTAGGTGAACAATAGGTAGGTAAAGAAGTAAAAACAACAGTAAAAAGACAGGCTATATACAGTAGCGAACCTATAAAAGTAGCGAGGCTACATACAGACACCGGTTAGTCAGGTTGATTGAGGTAGTATGTATAGTTAAAGTGACTATGCATATATGATAAACAGAGAGTAGCAGCAGTGTAAAAGGAGGGGTTGGGGTGGGGGGAGGCACACAATGTAAATAGTCCGGGTAGCCATTTGATTACCTGTTCAGGAGTCTTACGGCTTGGGGGTAAAAACTGTTGAGAAGCATTTTTGTCCTAGACTTGGCACAACGGTACCGCTTGCCATGCGGTAGTAGAGAGAACAGTCTATGACTCGGGTGGCTGGGGTCTTTGCATCTTTTTGGGGCCTTCCTCTGACACCGCCTGGTGTAGAGGTCCTGGATGGCAGGCAGCTTAGCCGCAGTGATGTATTGGGCCGTACGCACTACCCTCTGTAGTGCCTTGCGGTCAGAGGCCGAGCAGTTGCCGTACCAGGCAGTGATGCAACCAGTCAGGATGCTGTTGCAGCTGTAGAACTTTTTGGGGATCTCAGGACCCATGCCAAATCCTTTTAGGTTCCTGAGGGGGAATAGGCTTTGTCGTGCCCTCTTCACGACTGTCTTGGTGTGTTTGGACCATTCTAGTTTGTTGTTGATGTGGACACCAAGGAACTTGAAGCTCTCAACCTGCTCCACTACAGCCCCGTCGATGAGAATGTGCTTGGTCCTCCTTTTCCTGTAGTCCACAATCATCTCCTTAGTCTTGGTTACATTGAGGGATAGGTTGTTATTCTGGCACCACCCGGCAGGGTCTCTGACTTCCTCCCTATAGGCTGTCTTGTCGTTGTCTGTGATCAGGCCTACCACTGTTGTGTCGTCTGCAAACTTAATGATGGTGTTGGAGTCGTGCCTGGCCATGCAGTCGTGGGTGAAAAGGGAGTACAGGAGGGGACTGAGCACGCACCCCTGGGGAGCTCTAGTGTTGAGGATCAGCCTGGCAGATGTGTTGCTGCCTACCCTCACCACCTGGGGGTGGCCCGTCAGGAAGTCCAGGATCCAGTTGCAGAGGGAGGGGTTTAGTCCCAGGATCCTTAGCTTAGTGATGAGCTTTGAGGGTACTATTGTGTTGAACGCTGAGCTGTAGTCAATGAATAGCATTCTCACGTAAGTGTTCCTTTTGTCCATGTGGGAAGGGCAGTGTGGAGTGCAATAGAGATTGCATCATCTGTGGATCTGTTTGGGCGGTATGCAAATTGGAGTGGGTCAAGGGTTTCTGGGATAATGATGTTGATGAAAGCCATTACCAACCTTTCAAAGCACTTCATGGCTACAGACGTGAGTGCTACGGGTCTGTAGTCATTTAGGCAGGTTGCCTTTCCGTTCTTGGGGCACAGGGATTATGGTGGTCTGCTTGAAACATGTTGGTATTACAGACTCAGTCAGGGACATGTTGAAAATGTCAGTGAAGACACCTGCCAGTTGGTCAGCACATGCCAGGAGCACACGTCCTGATAATCTGTCTGGCCCCGCAGCCTTGTGTATGTTGACCTGTTTAAAGGTCTTACTCACGTCGGCTACGGAGAGCGTGATCACACAGTCGCCTGGAACAGCTAATGCTCTCATGCATGCCTCAGTATTGCTTGACTCCAAGCGAGCATAGAAGTGATTTAGCCCGTCTGGTAGGCTTGTGTCACTGGGCAGCTCGCGGCTGTGATTCCCTTTGTAGTCTGTAATAGTTTGCAAGCCTTGCCACATAACACGAGCGTCGGAGCCGGTGTAGTATGATTCAATCTTAGCCCTGTATTGACGCTTTGCCTGTTTGATGGTTTGTCGCAGGGCATAGCAGGATTTATTGTAAGCTTCCGGGTTTGAGTCCCGCACCTTGAAAGTGGCACCTCTACCCTTTAGCTCAGTGCAAATGTTGCCTGTAATCCATGGCTTCTGGTTGGGGTATGTACGTACAGTCACTGTGGGGACGACGTCCTCGATGCACTTATTGATAAAGCCAGTGACTGATGTGGTGTACTCCTCAATGCCATCGGAGGAATCCCGGAACATGTTCCAGTCTGTGCTAGCAGAACAGTCCTGTAGTTTAGCATCTGCTTCATCTGACCACTTTTTTATAGACCGAGTCACTGGTGCTTCCTGCTTTAATTTTTGCTTCTAAGCAGGAATCAGGAGAGAGTTGTGGTCGGATTTACCAAATGGAGGGTGAGGGAGAGCTTTGTACACATCTCTGTGTGTGGAGTACAGGTGATCTAGAATTGTTTTCCCTCTGGTTGCACATTTAACATGTTGATGAAAATTTGGTAGAACTGATTGAAGTTTCCCTGCATTAAAGTCTCCGGCCACTAGGAGCACCACCTCTGGGTGAGTGGTTTCCTGTTTGCTTATTTCCTTATACAGCTGACTGAGTGCGGTCTTAGTGCCAACATCTGTCTGTGGTGGTAAATAAACAGCCACGAAAAGTATAGCTGAGAACTCTCTTGGCAAGTAGTGTGGCCTGCAATTTATCACAATATTCTCTACTTCAGGCAAGCAAAATCTTCCTTCTATAGATTTCGTGCACCAGCTGTTGTTTACAAATATGCACAGACCGCCCCCCCTCGTCTTACTGGAGTGTTCTGTTCTATCTTGCCGGTGCAGCGTGTATCCCGCTAGCTGAATATCCATGTCGTCATTCAGGCACGATTCCGTGAAACATAGGATATTACAGTTTTTGATGTCCCGTTGGTAGGATATTCGTGATCGTACCTCGTCTAGTTTATTGTCCAATGATTGCACGTTGGCGAGTAGTATTGACGGAAAAGGCAGCTTTCCCACTCGCCTTCTCTGGGTCCTTACGAGGCATCCGGCTCTGTGTCCTCTGTACCTGCGTCGCTTCCTCTTGCAAATAACGTGGATGTCGGCCCTGCCGGGTATTTGGAGGATGTCTTGTGCATCTTGTTTGTTGAAGAAATAATCTTTGTCTAATCCGAGGTGAGTGATCGCTGTCCTGATATCCAGAAGCTCTTTGTCTAATCCGAGGTGAGTGATCGCTGTCCTGATATCCAGAAGCTCTTTGTCTAATCCGAGGTGAGTGATCGCTGTCCTGATATCCAGAAGCTCTTTGTCTAATCCGAGGTGAGTGATCTCTGTCCTGATATCCAGAAGCTCTTTGTCTAATCCGAGGTGAGTGATCGCTGTCCTGATATCCAGAAGCTCTTTGTCTAATCCGAGGTGAGCGATCACTGTCCTGATATCCAGAAGCTCTTTGTCTAATCCGAGGTGAGCGATCGCTGTCCTGATATCCAGAAGCTCTTTGTCTAATCCGAGGTGAGCGATCACTGTCCTGATATCCAGAAGCTCTTTGTCTAATCCGAGGTGAGCGATCGCTGTCCTGATATCCAGAAGCTCTTTGTCTAATCCGAGGTGAGTGATCGCTGTCCTGATATCCAGAAGCTCTTTGTCTAATCCGAGGTGAGTGATCGCTGTCCTGATATCCAGAAGCTCTTTGTCTAATCCGAGGTGAGTGATCGCTGTCCTGATATCCAGAAGCTCTTTTTTTGCTGTAAAATACAGTTGCAGAAACATCATGTACAAAATAAACTACAAATAACACGAAGCCCCCCCCCACATAGCAGCACAATTGGTTGGACGCCCGTAAAATTGTTGCCATTTCTTCCGGCGCCATTTTCAGTTTAAGTGTAGATGAATGAGGAAAATGTTTTACTAAATCCATTTTTAGAACAAGGCTGTAATGTAATAAAATGTGGAAAAGGGGAAGGGGTCTGAATACTTTCTGAATGCACTGTATATCACTGATGCAATTTCTATGTTCAGTTGCTTGAGATGATTTCACGGCAACACTGCTCCCTGCATCCAAGTTTCATGACATAGTGTTTTCAAAGAGCTGTCAATCAAGGCGAGCTCATGAATATAAGCTCCCCGCCCACTCAGCCTGTCTTTTCAAACTTCCTGGTAGTTAGCCACGAGAGGAAAACTCCTGTTCAGAAAGTAACTTATTAATTTTTTTTAAATGCATGCCGCCTATAGCGAGCCACCGGCCGCGCATTCTGCAAGATGGATGGTCTATTGAAAAGTATGTCAAAGTAAATGCTGCCGACAGCCCACATTTCTATTCAAAAATGGGAAATGTTCAATATTTTGTTTATCAATTACATGATTGTGTTTCTATCTCCTACCTTGGTATGGGCTCAGATTAAATACGCTATTATGTCACACTCCTATCGCACAGCAATACTGTAGCCTACCTACACCGTCATAGGCTACCGGTCTATTTTACTCATGAGCACGATTGGCTATTGAATGAGAGACAGAAAAATGGTAGCCTAATATATGTTGTGTAGCAGAATAAACCAGTCATGTCAGAAACAGACAGACATGCTCTGCAATATGATTCAGGCCCATATAATAAAAAGTGAATAAAAAGTGAGTTATTATAATAAACAAACACCTTCATTTCCTCCAAAAATAACAATATTAGCTTGCAATACAGTTGCTCAACCACTAGAAGTTGGGCGTATGCACGGTCTGAGATGTACATGGGAGGTACGCAAACTCTCCCGTCAAGATCCAACATTTGATAAATACCAACCTTGGGTGGGAAAAACAGGTCGCACGTCAGGCTTACTTCTATTGCAGGTATGCACTTTAGATAAACGAGGCCCCTTGACGCTATGATCCACAAACGATCTGGTATTGTACTTCTCTAATTCTCATAGCCAGCTGGTATGTGTCAGTGATTGTCTACTTACATGGAATACAAGTGTCAACATCAAAATACAGTCAGGAGATATGCTTTTATACAGGCTGAGAATACATAAATCAGTTTATAATGTGTCCTTACTGTCAGCAGCACTGAGGTACTCTGGGTTAGAAGAGGTGTAGAGGGGTCCAGAGGGGCCCTGGGTTTGCCTTGGTGGGAAAAACAAGGAGGTAGAGTTTAGCGTTAAGGCATGAGGTGTGGTACAGTGCATTTGGACAGTATTCAGACCCCTTCATTTTTCCCACATTGCTACGTTACAGCATTATTTTTTTTAAATCATAAAAAATAAAAAAGTATTCACAATCTACACACAATACCCCATAATGACAAAGCAAAAACAGTTTTTTCCCCCAGATGTACAACCCCCCCTCACAGAAAAAACCCATTTACATAAGTATTCAGACCCTTTGCTCAGTACTTTGTTGAAGCACCTTTGGCAGCGATTACAGCCTCGAGTCTTCTTGGGTATGACGCAACAAGTTTGGCACACCTGTATTTGGGGAGTTTCTCCCATTCTTCTCTGCAGATCCTCTCAAGTTCTGTCAGGTTGGATGGAGAGCGTCACTGCACAGCTATTTTCAGGTCTCTCCAGAGATGCTTGATCGGATTCAAGTCCGAGCTCTGGCTGGGCCACTCAAGGACATTCAGAGACTTGTCCTGAAGCCACTCCTGCGTTGTCTTGGTTGTGTGCTTAGGGTCGTTGTCCTGTTGGATTCTGGTGAACCTTTGCCCAGTCTGAGGCCCTGAGAGCTCTGGAGCAGGTTTTCATCAAGGATCACTCTGTACATTCCCCCTTTCACCATTCCCTCGATCCTGATTAGTCTCCCAGTCCCTGCCGCTGAAATTACATCCCCCCCTTCACTGTAGGGATGGTATTGGCCAGGTGATGAGCGGTGCCTGGTTTCCTGCAGACATAACGATTGGCATTCAGGCCAAAGATTTCAATATTGGTTTCATCAGACAAGAAAATCTTGTTTCTCATGGTCTGAGAGTCCTTCAGGTGCCTTTTGGCAAACTCCAAGCGGGCTGTCATGTGCCTTTTTAACTGAGGAGTGGCTTCTGTCTGGCCACTCTACCATAAAGGATTGGTGGAGTGCTGCAGAGATGATTGTCCTTCTGGAAGGTTCTCCACAGAGGAACTCTAGAGCTCTGTCAGAGTGACCATCTGGTTCTTGGTCACCTCCATGACTAAGGCCCTTCTCCCGATTGTTCAGTTTGGCCGGGCAGCCAGCTCTACGAAGAGTCTTGGTGGTTCCAAACTTCTTCCATTTAAGAATGATTGAGGCCACTGTGTTCTTCGGTACCTTCAATGCTGCAGAAATTTTTTGCTACCCTTCCCCAGATCTGTGCATCGACACAATCCTGTCTCGGAACCCTACGGACAATTCCTTCGACCTCATGGCTTGGTTTTTGCTCTGACATGCACTGTCAACTGTGGGACCTTAGATAGACAGATGTGTGCCTTTCTAAATCATGTCCAATCAATTGAATTTACCACAGGTGGATTCCAATCAAGTTGTAGAAACATCTCAAGGATGATCAGTAGAAACAGGATGCACCTGAGCTCAATTTCGAGTCTCATAGCAAAGGGTCTGAATACTTACGTAAATAAGGTATTTCTGTTTTTATATTTAATACATTTGCAAAAACATTTAAAAACCTGTTTTTACTTTGTCATTATGGGGTACTGTGTGTCCATTGATGAGGATTATTACAAAAAAATACATTTTAGAATAAGGCTGTAATGTAACAAAACGTGAATAAAGTGAAGGGGTCTGAATACTTTCCGACTGCACTGTGTTTGGCCAATATATAGCACGTCTTCAGGGCTGTTCTTACGCACGACGCCACGCGGCATGCCTAGACACAGCCCGTAGCCGTGGTATGTTGTCCATATACCACAAATCCCGAGGTGCCTTATTGCTATTATAAACTGGTTACCAAAGTAATTAGAAAATTAAACAAATGTTTTATCATACCCGTGGTATATGGTCTGATATACCACAGCTTTCAGCCAATGAGCATTCAGGGCTCGAACCACCCAGTTTATAATTAATAATATATCATGATTATATAACAAGAAACAACACAGAGAGATACCAAATCAATACCATAATGATCCTAAAGTTAATCCAGGTATCAGAAGTTGCAGAGTGTACACACACTAGGAGTAACATTATCATAATAACAGAGAGCGACCAATGACGAGCCTCGCTGGAAACACACCCGATTAAACCAAATCAAAGTCTTCATTTATAACCACCTTTCAAACTGTAATTATGAACGCTAGGACTATTTTTTAAATTGAATATAGAATTATTATTTTTTTCGCAACGTATCGTCTGACTGTAAAAGTAAATCATAATAAAGTAAGTACAATTTAGCCTGGTCGTGAAACAATATACAAATCTAGACCACTAGTAGTGGAGCCAGTTGTCTTAGTGCTGGGCTGGAACAAAAGCCTATAATTACTGCCGGTGTATCAGGAGAGAAGCTGTGTGTAACACTCCTTGGTGAACAGCTGAGGCTACACAGCTTCTTTCATACACAGTTGGGTTGGCTGAAGACAGACAGATTGCGGAGAAGCTGTGTGTAACACTCCTTGGTGAACAGCTGAGGCTACACACCAGCTTCTTTCATACACAGTTGGGTTGG
This sequence comes from Oncorhynchus mykiss, assembly GCF_013265735.2. NCBI lineage: Eukaryota > Metazoa > Chordata > Actinopteri > Salmoniformes > Salmonidae > Oncorhynchus > Oncorhynchus mykiss. Next base: position 82,855,811 of record NC_048572.1, read on the forward strand.
CTGAAGACAGACCGATTGCGGAGAAGCCAGAAGACTTACTTCTTCCTGAACATGACGAATCCTCCCGCTGCCACCAGTATCAGTAGAACTATGAAGATGACTGGACCAATGATAATCAATAGGTTGGATGGGTCCACCCCTAAAAGAAAACACGTTGCCATGGAGTTTACGGCCAGGCTACTGCTAACGTAAAAAAGAAGCTCTATATTCAAATGATATTGGATTGATTTCACGGATTGGTCGAGCGGTCTGTGGCGTGTGTCTCTTACGGAGGTCCTGTACGTAGAAGTGTGTGGGGTCGGTCCAGGAGCCGTTTCCTGCCAGCGACGTGGCTCGGATCCTCACAGTGTAGTTCCCAGGGTGCACCACTCTCAGCCTGCAGCCCTCCGACTGCTGGTACATCTTCCTGGACACACAGTGGTGCAACTCCTAGAACGAACACACACACAGAGACAGAGACAGAGACAGACACACACAAGATGTTTAATTAATTTATATATTTTTTTTTAGGAGGAGAGTAGTTGGAGGGGGGAGAGAAGGGTTGAATAAGCCCATTATATAGAAATGAAATGTGAACGAATGAAAGTAGGAAACACAATATTACACTAGGAACACATCGAGCTAATAGAGTAGGCCGTCTAAGCTAATCAGAGATGTGTTTTTAAAATCACTGCATTAACAGCCAACAATAATAAAAAAAGAATTTAAAAAAAACTGATTTGAGAAAAACATGTTTGTTTGACCACCACCGGAGTTGATGTTTTCAACATCAGTAATATCAGCTGTACCCAGTGTGATGTTGCCATGGTAACTAAAACAGAGTGCTGATGCAACATGGCTATTGTTACATTAACGGTCCTATTTTAGAAATGAGAGCAGCAGAGATGTGTGTTCACAACGTATCTGAATTATACTAAGTGAGACTGCGGGCACAGCATAAGTCCAGTATTTTAAGTGTGTGTTTGTTTTCATGCCTGTGCGTGTTTTCATGCCTGTGCGTGTTTTCATGCCTGTGCGTGTTTGTCTGCTCACCTCTGTGTCTCCCAGTCTCTTGTAGTTGACTTCGTACAGGATGATCATTCCATTGGGAGCTTTAGGCTCCAGCCATTTGATTTGAACAGAGTACTCAGACACATCATAGCTGATGGGGCCCACGATGTCATCTGCTTTGTCTGTTGGCAGGATACACAAGGTTTTAAAATGGACTCTGTTGACAGCACACAAAAGGTTTTAAGATGTCCTCTGTTGACAGGATACAAAAGGTTTTAAGATGGCCTCTTTGGCTGTTAGCAGGATACACAAGGTTTAAAAATGGCCTCTGCTGACAGGATACACAAGGTTTAAAAATGGCCTCTGCTGACAGGATACACAAGGTTTAAAAATGGCCTCTGCTGACAGGATACACAAGGTTTAAAAATGGCCCCTGCTGACAGGATACACAAGGTTTAAAAATGGCCTCTGCTGACAGGATACACAAGGTTTAAAAATGGCCTCTGCTGACAGGATACATAATGTTTAAAAATGGCCTATGTTGACAGGATACACAAGGTTTAAAAATGGCCTCTTTGGCTGTTAGCAGGATACACAAGTGATAAAATGGCCTCTTTACTCTATCCCAATACCACAAACCTCAACATCTCAGGTCTATAAATACTATGTAAAAGTAGACAAAAAATTATGATATGCACTTGTTAAACTGCTTTTTTACTTCTGACATTGTTTTCTTAAGTGGTTGGTGTGCGGTGTAGACTGTGTGCAAGTGTAGTGTACTTAAGCAATAAGGCCCGAGGGGGTGTGGTATATGGCTGTCAGCCAATCAGCATTCAGGGCTCAAACCATAATAATGGCCAATATACCACAGCTAAGGGCTGTTCTTAAAGGGATACTTTGGGATTTTGGCAATGAGGCCCTTTATCTACTTCTCCAGAGTTAGATGAACTCGTGGATACCATTGTTATGGCTCTGTGCCAATGCTAACTAGCATTAGCGCAATGACTGGAAGTCTATGCTAGCAGATACCCATAGACCTCCAGTCATTGCGCTAACGCTAGTTAGCAATTGCGCTCACTAGCGAATGCAGAGACATACAAATGGTTTCCACGAGTTCATCTGACTCTGGGGAAGTAAATAAAAGGTCTCATTGCCAAAATCCTGAAGTCTCCCTTTAAGGCATCAACATCCCTAGGTTCAGCTGGTGCCTAGCTGAGTGTGCTCGCATACTCCCTTAAAAGATCTTCGCTTGAAAAACTATAGCAATAGCACTGTTTGTCCATCTTGAGATGCCGTAGCCCATATACACTGCATCGAAATAGTCAAAAATGAACCTAAGCTAACTCAAGATAACTGTCATTCATTTCAAGGAGAGCATAGTCGTGCAATTCTACATCTAACTAAGATGATTGGTGCAGTATTTCTCAAGTTCAAACATGTGAATGAAAACAATTTGTCTCTCGTAAAACAACAACAAAGGAAGAAGAAGAAGAATCCCAACGTCAGCTTGCCTTGAGACATGTGTTTTTGTTGCAGGAACAGCTGAAAATCCCTTGCTGAACACCAAAACATATTAAAATGTGGTCAAAATATATGCACAAATGTTCCAAACTGTTTCGGATGGTAAGCATGAAGCGGAGTGCCTGGATACAGCCTATAGCTGCGGTATATTAGCCATAAATCACAAGTCCCCGAGGTATAAACTGGTTACCAACATAAATAGAACTGTAAACAAGTATTTTTTTTGGCGTCATACCTGTGGTATATTGTCTGATATACACACACGACTGAAATGCTGTTTCAGCCAATCAGCAGCCAGGAATCAAACTACCAGGTTTATAATGGTGTGTAGATAGCCTCACCCTCAGGCATGGTGCGAGCTGAGACGAAGGCTGCCATACTGCAGCGTGAGGGGTTTGTGGGGTGGTTGCAGGCCAACACATCGATCTGGTACGAGGTGAAGTGTCGGAGGCCGGAGATGACCGTGGACTCCTTGGAGAACACAGTCAGCTGGATCTTAGTGCTCTCCGCACCATCCTCGTCATCGTCTGGGCCGCTGGTGGAGTAACCTTCCGGCAGGGTGGGGGGCTTTGTCGCGAACGAAGGCTGCGTCTCATTAGCTACGCCCATGGCTGAGCGGCGCTGTCTGGTTGATCTGGGGGATAATCAATCAATCAAATTCTATTGATTTAGTGTTAACTGTTTACAAAAAACACTGTTAAAGTTACTGCTACTGAGCAGAGTGCTGACGAGACTTCATGCAGGCAACTTCTGAATGTTTACCACCAGGGGGAGCACTGGGGCTTTGATTAGAATTGAAGGGCATCCAATTCTGCTCTTTTTGCCACTAATTGGTCTTCTGACCAATCAGATCAGATATTTTGCCAATAATTGGGCAAAAGATAAGAATTGTGCTGCCTGTGTAAATGCAGCATTAGGTTTTAAATGACAGGATGGAGACAGAGCTGATCTAAAACACCTATTTGGGGATTTGTGTGTAAATATATATATATATATATTTTGTACCCTAACTACAAAACTAATGTCCCAATTAGGATAATAAATACATTGATTAATTGACTGACTGATTGACTGACTGTGTGTTTTGGCTGGCTAGCTGGCTGATTGGCTGGCTAGCTGGCTGATTGGCTGGCTAGCTGGCTAATTGGCTGGCTGATTGGCTGGCTGGCTGATTGGCTGGCTGATTGGCTGGCTAGCTGGCTGATTGGCTGGCTAGCTGGCTGATTGGCTGGCTAGCTGGCTGATTGGCTGGCTGACGTAGTTGTCATACATACTTGAGCAGGAAGACCTCATTGTGGATGTAGTTCTCAAAGGTCTTGCGGTACTCTGAGTCCTCAGCCTCCTTCTTCAGTTGTTTCTCTGTTTTGGGACAGGCACAACAGCGGCCACCCTGACCCTCATCCTCAGTCTGGTTCCACTTAGCCTCTTCGTCACTGTCGACCTGGGTGGGCACCCGCGAAGGCAGCTTCATACCTAAACAGAGAGAGAGGGAGAGAGAGTTAAAGACAGAGAGAGATAGACACCTGCGATGGCAAATTGATACCTGGACGGAGGGAGGGAGCGCGAGAGAGAGACAGAGTTAGACAGATAGACACCAGCGAAGGCAGCTTCATACCTAAACAGAGAGAGAGGGAGAGAGAGTTAAAGACAGAGAGAGATTGATACCTGGGCGGAGGGAGGGAGCGTGAGAGAGAGACAGAGTTAGACAGATAGACACCAGCGAAGGCAGCTTCATACCTGGAGGAAGAGGGAGAGAGAGTTAAAGACAGAGAGAGATTGATACCTGGACGGAGGGAGGGAGCGAGAGAGAGACAGAGTTAGACAGACACCAGCGAAGGCAGCTTCATACCTAAACAGAGAGAGAGGGAGAGAGAGTTAAAGACAGAGAGAGATTGATACCTGGGCGGAGGGAGGGAGCGTGAGAGAGACAGAGTTAGACAGATAGACACCAGCGAAGGCAGCTTCATACCTGGAGGAAGAGGGAGAGAGAGTTAAAGACAGAGAGAGATTGATACCTGGGCGGAGGGAGGGAGCGTGAGAGAGACAGAGTTAGACAGATAGACACCAGCGAAGGCAGCTTCATACCTGGAGGAAGAGGGAGAGAGAGTTAAAGACAGAGAGAGATTGATACCTGGGCGGAGGGAGGGAGCGTGAGAGAGACAGAGTTAGACAGATAGACACCAGCGAAGGCAGCTTCATACCTGGAGGAAGAGGGGGAGGTAGTTTTCCCCTTTAGTTAACAGCAGTGATGTGTAGTGGAGTGTATACGTAGGTAACCCACTTATTTTTCAGTGGGCATTGCGATTACTCACTTCTTATTCCCCACTGATGCTGTGTCAATGTAGTGTAATGGAGGTATACGCCGTATCAATTAATAAGGCTGATGGAACAGATCAGAATGTTTAGCTTAAAATGTCGATAAATATGATTTATTCGGTAGGTCTACGCATGAATGTTCCAAAATGCAGTTTTTTGGCGGGAAACACAGTTCTAACATGAGCACAGCACATGTGAGCAGTTTCATGCCAGAGATGGGAATATCCATTACAAATGTAGGAACGGGGAGATCTAAAGATGCAACAACTATCAAGGGTTGCTCGTATGACTAGGATAATGCCCTTGGCTGCTAGACAATGAAAGAAAAATGAACAGAGGAACGTATATGATGAAGTCTTCATGAAAAAGAATTGCCTCTACATTTCTATGGTGGGATTTTGTCTATTGGCTACATTGAGGAAAGGTAAGATATGCCTCATAATATGAAGTAAAACGTCCAGGTATCAAACAATTAAGGGAAAAACCTAGATTCTAATGATAGGCTTAACCTTCTCAATTAAATGCCTATACCTACAGAATGCCTACCTGGCAGAATGATATCATGATTATTTGCATCAATCCAGTGGGCATTTATTTTGAACTCTTCATGTGCTACAGAAACACTGCTAACCCAACGACAGTGCAATATGTCTGCACACTTAAAGGGTAACTACAACAACAACAAAAAATCTACATTTCTTCTATTTTTATCCAGACCTCAAAAGTGGTCCTCCTGATTGTCGTTGTAAACTTAGAACATACAATGTTGTTGTTTTAAGAGAGAGCAAAAAAAATAAAACAGAATTAAATTGAAACAAACCTGTGAAATTTAGCCTCATTTGTCGGTTTCAATTGTAGGTTCTACTATTAGCTGACTTGCATAGTAGATCTTGGGTAGGCCTAATATAGGATTTATCATTATAGATCATTCACAGTTTACGTCACTGTTTCTCATAGACTTTTTCACACTTTTCCGGGCGGGCCATATCGATTTTTGCAATATATGGATCTGTGCCATTTACTTTTAAATGGACTGTGTTTACAGCATGTGAGTAGATGACCTTTCTTTTGAGATCAAAGCGAGAAATGCATGTAGCCACCAGTGCACATTTGTTCATATTCTTTGCTAGTTAGTGAATTATTATTAGTCCCGTTATGACTACATTCTAGTCAACAACGGGGGAGTGGTTGCTTCCTACAACAGCAAAACATGTGTACATTTCTAGCCTTCTTTGAAAAGTGAGTCAGGTAAAGAGATTTGTTTATCTCTTAAAGGGGCAGTGTTGCATTTTGAGACAGGCTTGAATAAGCTAAGTAGCCAATAGGCAGAGAGTAGCATAATGTGTCTGATTCTCTGTAATAACGGTAAGGGAATATGTTTTATTTTGTAAAGTGGTTTCTTGCCACAAACACCACCACATTTTCACCTCCATTTTCAGTGAAGGACAAGTGGATAAAGTCTCATGGAATGTGGTCCCGTGTGGCTCAGGTGGTAGAGCATTACGCTTGCAACGCCAGGGCTGTGGGTTCGATTCCCACCGTGGACCAATATATAAAAAAGGTATTAATAAGTTATGAAAAAGTTATGAAAAAGTTATGAAAAAGTTATGAAAAAGTTATGAAAAAGTTATGAAAATGTATGCACTCACTACTGTAAGTCACTCTGGATAAATGACTGATGTGTAAAATGTAGACCACATTTGCTCCTACTGTAGGCAAACCGTAACTGAAAGTGGTTACAGCCGTCGTGTTCGCAGTAAACAACCGCCAGAACTTTCACAATGTTCAAGTTTGCGCTCAGCAGACAGGAAATTTGCTCAGTGCTGAAAAACAAATAGAGGGAACATTGGTCAAGACTCCATCCTGTCAGTAACTGTCCTCAGTGCCTCAGCTGGTTGATATAAAACAACCCTCACATGATCCCCTCCAGACTAGTGTTGTCTAGACTTTCTGGGTGAGAGTAGATGATGACGTTGGAGCTTGTCTGTGTGACACAGAGTGGGTGGCTGCCACTTGTTAGTGCAAGGCCAAATCAGGTAAAGAACTATTCCAACCACCTCTGAATCACAGTCCCTCACACACACACCAACATTTCTGTCAGTAGTCCAACAGAATAGAATAATAAGTCGGGAAATATATTTTGTATTATATCGTATTTTGTAAAAGCTCCCTTGTGAAATATACCTTGGTCTCAATGGGAACTCCATGTTATACATGATATATAAATAGGGCTGTGAATTGCCAGTGACCTCACGATACGGTGCCGAGAGGACATTGCGATTCGCACGATTCTATATGTATTGCGATTCGATCCTGCCATTTGGCAGAGTTGATAAGGAGCAATCCAAGTATTATGGGTGTTTCTGCAGGCGGTCTTCAGCACAGGATCTCTCTCTACGCGGATGATGTCTTTGCTCTATCATATCCAACCCTGAGAAATCCCTCCCATTTTTAGACACAATTACAAAGTACGGCAAGTTTTCAGGATATAAGATACATTTGAACAAATCCACTGTTTGCCCTCTCAATCTTACACTCAACGGCTCAGTTAAGACACTCTGCCCGTTCCAATACCTCGCTGTTACACCAGATATGAATGGCCTTTTTAAGGAAAATTATCTCCCACTTCTGGATAGAATCAAGAATGATCTCCAGACCTGGATCTCCCTCCCAATCAGCTTAGTGGGAAGAATCAATACCTTGTATGAACATCCTCCCTAGGTTAAACTATTTATTTCAGACGCTCCCATGCTATCTAAGCTAAGTTTCCTTTCCAAACAACAACCAAAGCATCAGCAAATGTATATGGGGCAATAAAACACATAGAGTGGAGACCTTAATCCTATCGAAACCTGAATCTACTAAGGGTGGCCTTGCCCTTCCCTGCCTTCCAATTGTACTACTGGTCTACCCAAATCCACAACATGTTAACATGGATCACAAACAGACGAGACTCAATGTGGATTCAGATAGAGGCCCAAATCCTGTAGCTCATTGCCCCTAAGCTCAATTATATTCATTAATATCTTTAGTGAAGTGGGCAACATAGCCAAAACCGTTGTGATTTACAGCACCCTACTAGCATGGAAGGACTAGGAAATACCTTGGCATTTCCTCCCAGATATGATCTCACTCACCTATAGTATACAACCCAGACTTGCCAAAATCCCTGAGGGATGCCACTCACCTATAGTATACAACCCTGAATTGCCAACAGTCCTGAGTGATGCCACTCTCCTATAGTATACAAACCAGACTTGCCAACAGTCCTGAGGGATGCCACTCACCTATAGTAGACAACTCAGACTTGCCAAAAACCCTGAGAGATGCCACTCACCTATAGTAGACAACTCAGACTTGCCAAAAGCCCTGAGGGATGCCACTCACCTATAGTAGACAACCCAGACTTGCCAAAAGCCCTGAGGGATGCCACTCACCTACAGTAGACAACCCAGACTTGCCAAAAGCCCTGAGGGATGCCACTCACCTATAGTATACAACCCAGACTTGCCAAAAGCCCTGAGGGATGCCACTCTCCTATAGTAGACAACCCAGACTTGCTAAGGAGGGATGCCACTCACCTATAGTAGACAACCCAGACTTGCTAAGGAGGGATGCCACTCACCTATAGTAGACAACCCAGACTTGCTAAGGAGGGATGCCACTCACCTATAGTAGACAACCCAGACTTGCCAAAAGCCCTGAGGGATGCCACTCACCTATAGTAGACAACCCAGACTTGCCAAAAGCCCTGAGGGATGCCACTCTCCTATAGTAGACAACCCAGACTTGCTAAGGAGGGATGCCACTCACCTATAGTAGACAACCCAGACTTGCCAAAAGCCCTGAGGGATGCCACTCTCCTATAGTAGACAACTCAGACTTGCTAAGGAGGGATGCCAACTTTAATCTCTGGCGTACACTAGGGATCAGGACCTTTTCAGACATGTTTCATCACAACACAACAATACGGAAATCCTTTCAAGGGCTTTTGTTTGTTGTTGTAAACAGGTCATTTCCTCATTCACTTCCAAGGGGAGGTTTAGAGCTCAGCTGAATGAAGTTGAGACCCTTCTTGCTTCAGCACAATCCATCAATCTCCTTTATCTCTAGACTCCTTTCTAAGAACGTGGGCTCCTCCTTTACTACGGTGAAAAGAATCTGGGAAAAGGACCTCTGTCTGACTATCAGTGAAGAGTTATGGATGGATGTTTGCTACAAGGTATACTGCTCCTCTACCAATGTAAAAAATAAAATAATCTAATTACAAATGTTTATACACATTTTATTACACCCCAGTGAGACTTTGGGGCGGCAGGGTAGCCTAGTGGTTAGAGCGTTGGACTAGTAACCGAAAGGTTGCAAGATCGAATCCCCAAGCTGACAAGGTAAAAATCTGTTGTTCTGCCCCTGAACAGGCAGTTAACCCACTGTTCCTAGGCCCTCATTGAAAATAAGAATGTGTTCTTAACTGACTTAACCTTTATTCAATTAAGAGTTAAAAATAAATAAATAGAAAGAACAGACATTTCTCCTGATTGGAGAAGATGTACCTCAAAGTGGAAACTAAACTCAGCAAAAAAATAAATGTCCTCTCACTGTCAACTGCGTTTATTTTCAGCAAACTTGTGTAAATATTGTGTAAATATTATACATGTGTGAACATAACAAGATTCAACAACTGAGACATAGGCTGAACATGTTCCACAGACATGTGACTTACAGAAATGGAATAATGTGTCCCTGAACAAAGCGAGGGTCAAAATCAAAAGTAACAGTCCGTATCTGATGTGGCCACCAGCTGCATTAAGTACTGCAGTGAATCTCCACCTCATGGACTGCGCCAGATTTGCCAGTTCTTGGTGTGAGATGTTACCCCACTCTTCCACCAAGCAAGTTCTCTGACATTTCTGTGAGGAATGGCCCTAGCCGTCACCCTCCGATCCAACAGGTCCCAGACGTGCTCAATGGGATTGAGATCCGGGCTCTTTGCTGGCCATGGCAGAACACTGACATTCCAGTCTTGCAGGAAATCACTACATGAGGGAGGAGGATGTCTTCCCTGTAACGCACAGCGTTGATTGCCTGCAATGACAACAAGCTCAGTCCGGTGATGCTGTGACACACCGCCCCAGACCATGACGGACACTCCACCTCCAAATCGATCCCGCTCCAGAGTACAGGCCTCGGTGTAACGCTCATTCCTTCGACGATAAACACAAATCCGTCCATCACCCCTGGTGAGACAAAACCGCGACTCGTCAGTGAAGAGCACTTTTTGCCAGTCCTGTCTGGTCCAGCGACGGTGGGTTTGTGCCCATAGGCGACGTTGTTGCCGGTGATGTCTGGTGAGGACCTGCCTTACAACAGGCCTACAAGCCCTCAGTCCAGCATCTCTCAGCCTACTGCAGACAGTCTGAGCACTGATGGGAGGGATTGTGCGTTCCTGATGTAACTCGGGCAGTTGTTGTTGCCATCCTGTACTTGTCCCGCATGTGTGATGTTCGGATGTACCAATCCTGTGCAGGTGTTGTTACACGTGGTCTGTCACTGTGAGGACGATCAGTTGTCCATCCTGTCTCCCTGTAGCGCTGTCTTAGGCGTCTCACAGAACAGACATTGCAATTGATTGCCCTGGTCACATCTGCAGTCCTCATGCCTCCTTGCAGCATGCCTAACACGGAACCCAAACCGGCTGCGTGCGTTCGCCATCGTGCATCAATGTATTTTGTCCCCCTACACCCAACGCAATCACGACACGCACGCAGGTTAAATTCCAAAACAAACTCTGAACCAATTACATTAATTTGGGGACAGGTCGAAAAGCATTAAACATTTATGGCAATTTAGCAGGTTAGCTTGCACTTGCTAGCTAATTTGTCCTATTTAGCTAGCTTGCTGTTGCTAGCTAATTTGTCCTGGGATATAAACATTAAGTTGTTATTTTACCTGAAATGCACAAGGTCCTCTACTCCTACAATTAACCCACACATAAAACGGTCAACCAAATCGTTTCTAGTCATCTCTCTTCCTCCCACGCCTTTTCCTCTTTGAACTTATATGGGGATTGGCATCTAAACTTTCATAGTATTACCACGACGACCGGCAACACAGTTCGTCTTTTAATCACCCACGTGGGTATAACCAATGAGGAGTTGGCCCGTGGGTACCTGCTTCTATAAACCAATGAGGAGATGGGAGAGGCAGGACTTGCAGCGCGATCTGCGTCAGAAATAGAAAGGAGTTCTATTTTAGCCCTTGGCAACGCAGACGCTCGTTGATGCGAGCGAGCTGTGTGGGTGCAATAACTGAATAACATAGATTTCTAAATGTATTTTGCAACGCTCACGCACGCGGTGTGGTCAGGGTATAAGGCACATTCACGCAGATGAGCAGGGACCCTGGGCATCTTCCTTTCAGTGTTTTTCAGAGTCAGTAGAAAGGCCTCTTTAGTGTCCTAAGTTTTCATAACTGTGACCTTAATTGCCTACCGTCTGTAAGCTGTTAGTGTATTAACGACCGTTCCACAGGTGCATGTTGATTAATTGTTTATCGTTAATTGAACAAGTATGGGAAACAGTGTTTAAACCCTTTACAATCAAGACCTGTGAAGTTATTTGGATTTTTACGAATTATCTTTGAAAGACAGGGTCCTGACAAAGGGACGTTTCTTTTATGCATGTAATTTGGAGCTGTAGAGAGATGACCAGATTTTGGCAATCTATACATACTGCTGCACACAAAATACTAGCTGTACAGTTTGATATGACCACATGTCTCTATCTTCTTAATGCCCAGCGGGACTTTGTTCTTGATCCTGACAGAGAAAATGTGTTCATGACTATCAGAAACTTTGCTAAGAAATGTATTCTTCTATTGTGGGCTTCTAATTCTTCTCCCACATTTAAAATGTGGATTGACCAGATTGTTGACTTTCTTCCTCTTGAAAAGCTCACTTATGACCTCCACAAGAGACAGCCCAGGTTTGATAGACTCTGGTCTCCACTATTCAACTATATTTCAAACTGGACAGAGTGAATGGGGTGATTAGGGAAATGAGCAGATACACGTTGCGTAAGGTGCTGTAAAAACTCTTTGCTCGTCGTCTCAGCTAAGGCTGGAAATAGTTAATAGGAACGCTGATAGGAACGCTGATAGGAACGCTGATAGGAACGCTGATAGGAACGCTGATAGTGCTGCTGCAAGTTTGTTCGTTTTGTATTATTCATGTTGGCCTGTGAATCTGGAATGTGTTTTGTTGGTTGATTGAAAAACAAGAAAACTTTATAAAATTTTTAACAAATAAATAAAATTAAAACGAAGATAAGCTGGAGAACGAGAGTTTTGTCGGAGGTACAGCCGACTAGCGCTATAAAATAACATACATTTGATTGCGGTACTGTACTGTATACATTTTTCCATCACTAGAAGAGTCAACTGGAGAAAGATCCTTTCACACTCACCTTTCTGGAAGTTAACTAATTATAGTCACATAACTATATCATCTGTATGAACCAGAGAGAACAGTAGAACAGAATAGAACAGTAAAACAGAACAGAAGAGTAGAACAGCAGAATAGAACAGCAGAATAGAACAGCAGATTAGAACAGCAGAATAGAACAGCAGAATAGAACAGCAGAATAGAACAGCAGAATAGAACAGCAGAATAGAACAGCAGAATAGAACAGCAGATTAGAACAGCAGAATAGAACAGCAGAATAGAACAGAACAGTAAAACAAAATATAACAGCAGAATAAAATAGAATAGAAGTGTTCACACACAGAAAAGACTCACCTTTCTGACAGTAATCGAACTTGTAGAGTTCGCTGGCCTCGGGCTGCTGCTGACAGTACACCAGGTAGTGAGTGATGTTCCCGTTGGGATCCGTGGGAGGTTTCCACTTCAGGAGGATCTGAGAGGAAGAGTTGGAGGAGGAGATGGGGTCCAGGGGCACTGAGGGCTCTAGGGGAGGACGGGGATACCAGGGGTTAATCATACCTTTATTATTCTTCTTGTTCAGGTCAGCAGATCACAGAATGCAGAATAACTTAACTCAAAACATATCCATAGACTGATCAAAAGATTAGTTTAACTGTAGTATGTATCAGTCTGTTATATCTGGAGTACTTCTCCTGTCTTATCCGGTGTCCTGTGTGAATTTAAGTATGCTCTCTCTAATTCTCTCTTTCTCTCTCTCTTCTCTCGGGGGACCTGAGCCCTATGACCATGCCTCAGGACTACCTGGCATGATGACTCCTTGCTGTCCGCAGTCCAACTGGCCGTGCTGCTGCTCCAGTTTCAACTGTTGTGCCTGCGGCTATGGAACCCCGACCTGTTCATCAGACGTGCTACCTGTCCCAGACCTGCTGTTTTCAACTCTCTAGAGACAGCAGGAGCGGTAGAGACACTCTTAATGATCGGCTATGAAAAGCCAACTGACATTTACTCCTGAGGTGCTGACCTGTTGCACCCTCTACAACTACTGTGATTATTATTATTTGACCCTGCTGGTCATCTATGAACATTTGAACATCTTGGCCATGTTCTGTTATAATCTCCACCCGGCCAGAAGAGGACTGGCCACCCCTCATAGCCTGGTTCCTCTCTAGGTTTCGGCCTTTCTAGGGAGTGTTTCCTAGCCACCGTGCTTCTACACCTGCATTGCTTGCTGTTTGGGGTTTTAGGCTGGGTTTCTGTACAGCACTTTGAGATATCAGCTGATGTACAAAGGGCTATATAAATACATTTGATTTGATATCAGCTGTGAGACAAGGAGGAATAAAGTAAGACCACAGATGAATAGCCCAGGGAGACCGACTGACTAGGAGACAGACACAGTAGCAGGCTTCATTGTCCTGGGTGATACACTATATATACAAAAGTATGTGGACACCCCTTCAAATTAGTGGATTTGGCCATTTCAGCCACACCCGTTTCTGACAGGTGTATAAAATTGAGCACACAGCCATGCATTCTCCACAGACAAACATTGGCAGTAGAATGGCCTTACTGGAGAGCTCACTGACTTTCAGCATGGCACCGCCATTGGATGCCACCTTTCCAACAAATCAGTTCGGCAAATGCCCATCCTATTAGAACTGCCCTGGTCAACTGTAAGTGCTGTTATTGTGAAGTGGAAACATCTAGGAGCAACAACGGTTCAGCCGCAAAGTGGTAGGCCACACCAGCTCACAGAACGGACCGCAGTGGCTTGAATGATGTATTGGCTGGCACATCACCATCAGAGCCCGGTCGGCAGGGAGGCGACACTCACTACCGAGTTCCAAACTGCTTCTGGAAGCAACGTCAGCACATGAACTCTTCGTCGGGAGCTTCATGAAATGGGTTTCCATGGCCGAGCAGCCTCACGCAAGCCTAAGATCACCATGCGCCATGCCAAGCGTCGGCTGGAGTGGTGGAAAGCTCTACATTGTAGACAATTCTCTGCTCCCAACATTGTGGTAACAGTTTGGGGAAAGGCCCTTTCCTGTTTCAGCATGACAATGCACCCGTGCACAAAGCGAGGTCCATACGGAAATGGTTTGTCGAGATCGGTGTGGAAGAACTTCACTAGCCAGCACAGAGCCCTGACCTCAACTCCATCGAACACCTTTGGGATTAATTGGAATGCTGACTGTGAGCCAGGCCTAATCGCCCAACATCAGTGCCTGACCTCACTAATACTCTTGTGGCTGAATGGAAGCAAGTCCCTGCAGCAATGGTCCAACATCTAGTGGAAAGCCTTCCCAGAAGAGTGGAGGCTGTTATAGCAGCAAAGTGGGGACCAACTCCATATTAACACCCATGATTTTGGAATGAGATGTTCAACGAGCACGTGTCCACATACTTTTGATCATGTAGTGTACACAATTCATGTCCATGTCTCATGACATAAAAATCTGTCTTTAACCTGTCTCCTTCCCTTCATCTACACTGACTGAAGTGGCATTTCTATTTGTTATTGGAGTGGCGGCCACGATTTAGGGGAAACACTGGAACATAACCCTGACAGGAGGTAGACGATGTAGCCTGGATGCCAGCCAACACGGCTTGACAAAGAGACAAGGACTAGAAGAAATAGATCTGGGACCAGGCTAGAGACAAGGAGGGTGAAACTCTAGATCTGGGACCAGGCTAGAGACAAGGAGGGTGAAACTCTAGATCTGGGACCAGGCTAGAGACAAGGAGGGTGAAACTCTAGATCTGGGACCAGGCTAGAGACAAGGAGGGTGAAACTCTAGATCTGGGACCAGGCTAGAGACAAGGAGGGTGAAACTAAAACTACAGTAAACAACCGTTTACTTCCCTCCTTCCCGCCTCCCTGCCCACCGGGCTCTGATGGTGGTGTCCCAGCCAACGCATCATGCCAGCCAGTGCTGTGCCAGGTGTGAGGCTGCATGTCATGCGGCTACACTGTAATAACACTATAATAATATGATAACACACTGTGATGTGGTTTATCAGGAAGGAGATGACACAACAGACACCTGTTGTTGATGAAACCAAAACCGGTTTGTCCACTGGAGACACACACACACACACACACACACACACACACAATGACACACACGCAGGATGACACACACGCAGGATGACACACGCAGGATGACACACACGCAAGATGACACACACGCAGGATGACACACACACACGCAGGGTGACAGATGATTTCTGAGCTCTGCTTGAGTAACTAGTGACTTCACCCATTTGGCACAAGACAGAGAGACAATGAGACAGGCCGTACTCTTAGCTCATCATCAACTTCCTCTTCCTTGTTCTTATATCTTTAGCTTTGACACACTTCAACAGCTAGAAGCTGAGGCAGAGGACAAGAGCCAATTTGTAGTTGTAGCTCTTAGACCACTTATCCCAACCCGGGGTTTTCAAATCCCACCCTCACCCCTGGAGAACCTAACCTACTAGCTGACTGACTGGTTGGATTGTCCACTCACCTATTGTCTTGATTAGGGGGTTGGGGGAGGGGAAGGCTTAAGATCACTAAATAGACAGACATGAATTAATAAAGAACTGAGAAAACCAACTCAATGGCCTTGGGGTTAGAGTGGCGGCCTTGTGGTTAGAGTGGCGGCCTTGTGGTTAGAGTGGCGGCCTTGTGGTTAGAGTGGCGGCCTTGTGGTTAGAAGGTTGGGGATCGCTGCGATAGACTAGCGTCTTGTCCGGGGGCGGGGGGTGTACAGTACATGTAGCTGCCTCGAGCTAATGAAACAGATGGGATCAGCTATATCTCGAAGGAAGGTCTTACTGGTGGCGTCGGTCCTGACGTAGGTGATCTTGCTCTTGGCCCCGAGGACCTGGTGTTCATCGGAGGCAGAGAGCTGGGTCTTGACCATGATGGCGTACTGAGTCCAGGGCTTCAAAGCCAAGATCAAGGTACCTGGAAGGAACAATAGTATTGTTAGCTATGTGTTGCAGCACGGACAACATTGAGCCCTTGTTGTTCCTACCGTACAACTACAGTGTATATGATATGATACGTTTTAATGTGTGCAAAGAGCTACATTTCACCATATGGACAATAAAGTCATTAGGTATCATTATTAGTATTGTTATGTGTTGCAGCACGGACACTATTAAATAGAACACTTGTTGTTACTAACATGCTACTGCAGTAAATCAGGGTACCGGGGACAATAGCATTGTTGTGTTGCAGCACGGACAATATTGAGTGCAACACCCCCCCCTCCTCCCCTTCCTCCCATGTTTTCAACAGTGTCTATCCTTACCAATACAGTAGTAAGACAGGAGAGAATAAACCATTACCTGGCTCCTGTTGTGCGTTTCCCTCTGTAGCCCGGGCCGGGGGGTCCAGGTCAATGATCACCCAGTTGGAACCACACGCATCCTGGCCATCAAACTCTGTCACGTTGGGGTAAGGCCTGGGAGAGGGGAAGAGAGAGAGACAGTTCATACTAAAAAGGTGAATATCTCTCTCTCTCACACACACACACACAAAACCTGATAAATATGTTACTATTAAGAAGCAATGTGGTTTAATTTTTGCGACCTGCGTTTTTTTAACCAATGTATTTAAGCAATAAGGCCCGAGGAGGTGTGGTACATGGCCAATATCCCAAGGCCTGTTCTCAAGCATGTCGCAACGTGGAGTACCTGGACACAGCCCTTAGCCATGGTATGTTGGCCATATACCTACAAACCCCGAGGTGCCTTCTTGCTATTATAAATTGGTTTACCGACGTAATTAGAACAGTAAAAAATACATGTTTTGTCATACCCGTGGTCTACGGTCTGATATACCACGGCTGTCAGCCAATCAGCATTCAGGGCTGGAACCACCCAGGTTATAATCTTAGATCCAATAGTAAAACAGATGGAACAGAACATCACTAATTAACAAAGTGCCACAAAAAACGAGTGGTACGGCTCATTTACTACTATAGTTCAGGGCTCTACGTCGACAAGGAGTACACGATGTGTTCCTAAGTAGACAAGTAGAAGCACGCAAACAAATCTGGGAGATCAATTCAAGTATTTCAATTAATTTGTGAATGACTTAAATGACTTATTAAAGGCCACGAATAAAAGGTTTCTGGAATGAACCATTGCTCAATCAAGCGCAGTGCACCCTTAAAGGTCTCCAGTCGAAAATGTTCAGCTGCTCATTTTTAAAGGGATGTGCCGTTACCGTGGTAACTGGGCACTTCCTTGTCTGTGAGGGGAAAAAATAAAAATCTCAGAATTCTCTTCACAAGAAGCAGAAAGTTACAGCAAAGTCAAACTAACATCAAACTAAATGATATTATAACTGACCAAGAAACACGAGGACAAAGTGACACTTAACATTTCGGGTCAATTTGACTGTGTGACCACACGCCAATGTGGCTTGTGAAATAGACATTAACCGCAAATGACAAAATCTACCCGCATTCGGCAGGTGTTCTGGTCCCGACCCATATAGTGTTAGCATAAAAATGAAGTGTATTTTCTCCCTGCCCCTGTTTCGAGACAGGTGAATGATAATGGTCCATTCTAAATCAAAACTAATTTCACACATATATTATTTAAACCAGAATAAATGAAGAATAGTCTGATTGTGACAATATTAGCCTATTACCTGTGAATGATCCCCAGTGTAAGGCAAGAAACAATGCCTTTTTAAAAATGTTTATCGAAGTTGCATACCTCATGTAGCCTAGCCCATAGGCCTATATGTTCTGATAAGGTTAGTATCACACCTCATGTAGCCTAGCCCATAGGCCTATATGTTTTGATAAGGTTAGTATCACACCTCATGTAGCCTAGCCCATAGGCCTATATGTTTTGATAAGGTTAGTATCACACCTCATGTAGCCTAGCCCATAGGCCTGTATGTTCTGATAAGGTTAGTATCACACCTCATGTAGCCTAGCCCATAGGCCTATATGTTCTGATAAGGTTAGTATCACACCTCATGTAGCCTAGCCCATAGGCCTATATGTTCTGATAAGGTTAGCATCACACCTCATGTAGCCTAGCCCATAGGCCTATATGTTCTGATAAGGTTAGTATCACACCTCATGTAGCCTAGCCCATAGGCCTGTATGTTCTGATAAGGTTAGTATCACACCTCATGTAGCCTAGCCCATAGGCCTGTATGTTCTGATAAGGTTAGTATCACACCTCATGTAGCCTAGCCCATAGGCCTATATGTTTTGATAAGGTTAGTATCACACCTCATGTAGCCTAGCCCATAGGCCTATATGTTCTGATAAGGTTAGTATCACAACTAAAGTGGACTAATAACTTCATAAGATGAAGCACATTAATCCCCTTTACAACGTGAGTAGAGTAACTGGCATATTTAAGCAGTTTCCAGTTTGGGGAAGATCATTTTCACCATAAAAAAAAGCACCTTCATAATAAAAGCATTACATACATAATGTTATTTGTGGTCAGTTTTTTTATAATGGTGTTTTCCTGCTACTGAAACATTTCGCTCTTATAGCCTAGTGGCGTGTGCACACTGCTGCACTTATCATGTGAATAAATAGCCTGAAAGTTGATCATATATCAAGCTGAACGTTCTGATCGGTTGGGTCAGCTTCATTGCATAGAAAAGTGTATTGTTGATGCTAGTGGTTGTATTAATTTGAGATCTAATCGCATCCCACAACTGTCCCAGACTATGTTTGAATTATTTATTTCTCACACAGAAGGACGAGTTGACCAATAGAAAATGTCAACTGTTGTACTCTGGGGGATAGTAGATGAACAGAGGCTGGTGCTTTTGCTGGTCGTTAGGCCTACTCATCTTGTTGGCTGACGAAAGGTAAATGTAGACAGTTCTTCCACCTCTGTAGTGACGCCTCAATCCCTGAGATGCAGTGCCTTAGACCGCTGCGCCACTCGGGAGGCCCAATAGACTGCATTCTCTTCATATCATGTTTCTTTAGACCGGTCTAAAATGAATAATGGCTTTATTGTGAAGGTGTAGACTATATTACATGGATTTATTGTGAAGGTGTAGGCTATATTACATGGATTTATTGTGAAGGTGTAGGCTATATTACATGGATTTATTGTGAAGGTGTAGGCTATATTACATGGATTTATTGTGAAGGTGTAGGCTATATTACATGGATTTATTGTGAAGGTGTAGACTATATTACATGGATTTATTGTGATGGTGTAGGCTATATTACATGGATTTATTGTGAAGGTGTAGACTATATTACATGGATTTATTGTGAAGGTGTAGACTATATTACATGGATTTATTGTGATGGTGTAGGCTATATTACATGGATTTATTGTGAAGGTGTAGGCTATATTACATGGATTTATTGTGAAGGTGTAGGCTATATTACATGGATTTATTGTGAAGGTGTAGACTATATTACATGGATTTATTGTGAAGGTGTAGACTATATTCCATGGATTTATTGTGAAGGTGTAGACTATATTACATGGATTTATTGTGATGGTGTAGTCTATATTACATGGATTTATTGTGAAGGTGTAGGCTATATTACATGGATTTATTGTGAAGGTGTAGGCTATATTACATGGATTTATTGTGAAGGTGTAGGCTATATTACATGGATTTATTGTGATGGTGTAGACTATATTACATGGATTTATTGTGAAGGTGTAGGCTATATTACATGGATTTATTGTGAAGGTGTAGGCTATATTACATGGATTTATTGTGAAGGTGTAGACTATATTACATGGATTTATTGTGAAGGTGTAGACTATATTACATGGATTTATTGGGATGGTGTAGGCTATATTACATGGATTTATTGTGAAGGTGTAGGCTATATTACATGGATTTATTGTGAAGGTGTAGACTATATTACATGGATTTATTGTGATGGTGTAGACTATATTACATGGATTTATTGTGAAGGTGTAGGCTATATTACATGGATTTATTGTGAAGGTGTAGACTATATTACATGGATTTATTGTGATGGTGTAGGCTATATTACATGGATTTATTGTGAAGGTGTAGGCTATATTACATGGATTTATTGTGAAGGTGTAGGCTATATTACATGGATTTATTGTGAAGGTGTAGACTATTACATGGATTTATTGTGAAGGTGTAGACTATATTACATGGATTTATTGTGAAGGTGTAGGCTATATTACATGGATTTATTGTGAAGGTGTAGACTATATTACATGGATTTATTGTGAAGGTGTAGGCTATATTACATGGATTTATTGTGAAGGTGTAGGCTATATTACATGGATTTATTGTGATGGTGTAGGCTATATTACATGGATTTATTGTGATGGTGTAGGCTATATTACATGGATTTATTGTGAAGGTGTAGGCTATATTACATGGATTTATTGTGAAGGTCTAGACTATATTACATGGATTTATTGTGAAGGTCTAGACTATATTACATGGATTTATTGTGATAGTGTAGGCTATATTACATGGATTTATTGTGAAGGTGTAGGCTATATTACATGGATTTATTGTGATAGTGTAGGCTATATTACATGGATTTATTGTGATGGTGTAGGCTATATTACATGGATTTATTGTGAAGGTGTAGGCTATATTACATGGATTTATTGTGAAGGTGTAGACTATATTACATGGATTTATTGTGATGGTGTAGGCTATATTACATGGATTTATTGTGAAGGTGTAGGCTATATTACATGGATTTATTGTGAAGGTATATGCTATTTTGTTAACATGTAGATGTTCCTACGGTCTGTTCCTACATTCTGCATCAGTGGCTTGTAGGCTGTGTGTGGAAGCCAGGAGATGCTAAATGTGTTTATGTTAACTAACAGTCAATTACCGTGACACTGACAGTTATTTGCTTGACAATCACTGGCTGCCGAAATGTCAGGCATCACAGTCATGTCCAACACACACACACACACACACACACACACACACACACACACACAGCTGTACTTACGCTTCCTTGTAGAAGACCATGAAGCCCAGCAGGTCTCTGAAGTCGGGAGGCCAGAACGGTTCCCACTTGATCATGATCTTATCATGTGTAGCACGCACCTGAGTGAACCTTAACTCCTGGTTCTCACCTGAGAGAGACACACACCGAGACACACACACCGAGACACACACACACAGAGACACACACACACAGAGACACAGTCACTATCAGAGGATATGGTAAGTACTATACTGTCCTAGGTCTGTGAAACACAACAGATGTGTGTGTGTACTCAGACTGTACGGTTCTTACAGGAGGCCTGGTCTCCGTTGGTCTTCGATACAATGTTGTTCTTGGTATGCCTGTCCCTGGTGCCCGTCACCTCCTCCATCTTGCGTATCTCTGACATGCAGAGCTTAGCATTGAGTTGAAAGAACATGCGTCCCTGCAGGATGCTCAGGTTGTGTTGGGTCCAGTCCCACAGCTGACGCAGGTTCTGGTTGTCATGTGCGTAGAACGAGTAGCCCCTTGGGAAGCAACACACACACACACACATTAAATCGATTTATTCAAACATTTAACAGATATAGCTTAAAATATAAGGAGGTGGAGGTAGACGAGGAGGTGGAGGAAGAGGGGCCGGCGGGGTAAGAAGAGGAGGCGGCGGGTTAAGAAGAGGAGGCGGAGGAAGAAGAGGAAGCGGAGGCAGAGGAAGAAGAGGAGGGGGAGGCGGAGGAAGAAGAGGAGGAGGAGGCGGAGGAAGAAGAGGAAGAGGCGGAGGAAGAAGAGGAGGAGGCGGAGGAAGAAGAGGCGGAGGTAGAAGAAGAGGGAAGAGGCAGAGGAAGAAGAAGAGGGAAGAGGCGGAAGAAGAAGAAGAGGGAAGAGGCGGAGGAAGAAGAGGAGGTGGCGGAGGAAGAAGAAGAGAAGGTGGCGGAGGAGGAAGAAGAGTAGGAGGTGGCGGAGGAAGAAGAGGAGGTGGTGGCGGAGGAGGAAGAAGAGGAGGTGGTGGCGGAGGAGGAAGAAGAGGAGGTGGTGGCGGAGGAGGAGGCGGAAGAGGTGGCGGCGGAGGAGGCAGAAGAGGAGGTGGTGGCGGCGGAGGAGGCAGAAGAGGAGGTGGCGGAGGAGGAGGCAGAAGAGGAGGAGGTGGCGGAGGAGGAAGAAGAGTAGGAGGTGGCGGAGGAGGAAGAAGAGTAGGAGGTGGCGGAGGAGGAAGAAGAGTAGGAGGTGGCGGAGGAAGAAGAAGAGGAGGTGGCAGAGGAGGAAGAAGAAGAGGAGGTGGCAGAGGAGGAAGAAGAGGGGGTGGCGGAGCAGGAAGCAGAGAAGGAGGTGGCGGAGGAGGAGGCGGAGGAAGAAGAAGAGGAGGCGGAGGAAGAAGAAGAGGAGGAGGCGGAGGAGGAAGAAGAGGAGGCGGAGGAAGAAGAAGAGGAGGAGGCGGAGGAGGAAGAAGAGGAGGCGGCGGAGGAAGAAGAAGAGGAGGTGGAGAAAGAAGAGGAGGTGGAGAAAGAAGAGGAGAAGAAGAGGAGAAGGAAGAGGGGCCGGCGGGGTAAGAAGAGGAGGCGGCGGGGTAAGAAGAGGAGGCAGAGGAAGAAGAGGAGGCGGAGGCAGAAGAGGAGGCGGAGGCAGAAGAGGAGGCGGAGGCGGAGGAAGAAGAGGAGGCGGAGGCGGAGGAAGAAGAGGAGGCGGAGGCGGAGGCAGAAGAGGAGGCGGAGGCAGAAGAGGAGGCTGAGGCGGAGGCAGAAGAGGAGGCGGAGGAAGAAGAGGCGGCGGAGGAAGAAGAGGAGGTGGAGGCGGAGGAAGAAGAGGAGGCGGAGGAAGAAGAGGAGGCGGAGGCGGAGGCGGAGGAAGAAGAGGAGGCGGAGGAAGAAGAGGAGGCGGAGGCGGAGGCAGAAGAGGAGGCGGAGGAAGAAGAGGCGGCGGAGGAAGAAGAGGCGGCGGAGGAAGAAGAGGCGGCGGAGGAAGAAGAGGAGGTGGAGGCGGAGGAAGAAGAGGAGACGGAGGCAGAAGAGGAGGCGGAGGAAGAAGAGGAGGCGGAGGCGGAGGAAGAAGAGGAGACGGAGGCGGAGGAAGAAGAGGAGGCGGAGGCAGAAGAGGAGGAGGAGGCGGAGGAAGAAGAGGAGGCGGCGGCGGAGGAAGAAGAGGAGGCGGCGGCGGAGGAAGAAGAGGAGGATGCGGAGGAAAAAGAGGAGGAGGCGGAGGAAGAAGAAGAGGAGGTGGTGGCGGAGGAGGTGGCTGAAGAGGAAATGGCGGAGGAGAAAGAAGAGGAGGAGGTGGTGGCGGAGGAGGAGGCGGAAGAGGTGGTGCCGGAGGAGGAGGCCGAAGAGGAGGTGGCGGAGGAGGAGGCCGAAGAGGAGGTGGCGGAGGAGGAGGCAGAAGAGGAGGTGGCGGAGGAGGAGGCAGAAGAGGAGGTGGCGGAGGAGGAGGAAGAATAGGAGGAAGAAGAGTAGGAGGTGGCGGAGGAGGAAGAAGAGGAGGAGGTGGCGGAGGAGGCAGAAGAGGAGGCGGAGGCAGAAGAGGAGGCGGAGGCAGAAGAGGAGGCGGAGGCAGAAGAGGAGGCGGAGGCAGAAGAGGAGGCGGAGGCGGAGGAAGAAGAGGAGGCGGAGGCGGAGGAAGAAGAGGAGGCGGAGGAGGAGGCAGAAGAGGAGGTGGCGGAGGAGGAGGAAGAATAGGAGGAAGAAGAGTAGGAGGTGGCGGAGGAGGAAGAAGAGGAGGAGGTGGCGGAGGAGGCAGAAGAGGAGGCGGAGGCAGAAGAGGCGGAGGCAGAAGAGGAGGCGGAGGCGGAGGAAGAAGAGGAGGCGGAGGCGGAGGAAGAAGAGGAGGCGGAGGCAGAAGAGGAGGCGGAGGCGGAGGAAGAAGAGGAGGCGGAGGCAGAAGAGGAGGCGGAGGAAGAAGAGGAGGCGGAGGCGGAGGAAGAAGAGGAGGCTGAGGCAGAAGAGGAGGCGAGGAAGAAGAGGAGGCGGAGGCGGAGGAAGAAGAGGAGACGGAGGCGGAGGAAGAAGAGGAGGAGGAGGCGGAGGAAGAAGACGAGGCGGAGGAAGAAGAGGAGGCGGCGGCGGAGGAAGAAGAGGAGGCGGCGGAGGAAGAAGAGGAGGCGGCGGAGGAAGAAGAGGAGGATGCGGAGGAAAAAGAGGAGGTGGTGGAGGAAGAAGAGGCAGAGGCGGAGGAAGAAGAAGAGGAGGTGGTGGCGGAGGAGGAGGCTGAAGAGGAAATGGCGGAGGAGAAAGAAGAGGAGGAGGTGGTGGCGGAGGAGGAGGCGGAAGAGGTGGTGCCGGAGGAGGAAGAAGAGGAGGTGGCGGCGGAGGAGGCAGAGGTGGTGGCGGAGGAGGAGGCAGAGGTGGTGGCGGAGGAGGAGGCAGAATAGGAGGTGGCGGCGGAGGAGGCAGAAGAGGAGGTGGCGGCGGAGGAGGCAGAAGAGGAGGTGGCGGCGGAGGAGGCAGAAGAGGAGGTGGCGGCGGAGGAGGCAGAAGAGGAGGTGGCGGAGGAGGAGGCCGAAGAGGAGGTGGCGGAGGAGGAGGCAGAAGAGGAGGTGGCGGAGGAGGAGGAAGAATAGGAGGAAGAAGAGTAGGAGGTGGCGGAGGAGGAAGAAGAGGAGGAGGTGGCGGAGGAGGAAGAAGAGGAGGAGGTGGCAGAGGAGGAAGAAGAGGAGGAGGTGGCGGAGGAGGAAGAAGAGGAAGAGGTGGCGGAGGAGGAAGAAGAGGAGGTGGTGGCGGAGGAGGAAGAAGAGGAGGAGGAGGTGGCGGAGGAAGAAGAGGAGGAGGGGGTGGCGGAGGAAGAAGAGGAGGAGGTGGTGGAGGAGGAAGAAGAGGAGGAGGTGGCGGAGGAAGAAGAAGAGGAGGTGAAGGAAGAGGAGGAGGTGGAGAAAGAAGAGGAGGCGGAGGAAGAAGAGGAGGATCCGGAGGAAGTAGAGGAGGTGGCGGAGGAAGAAGAGGAGGTGGCGGAGGAAGAAGAGGAGGTGGCAGAGGAAGAAGAGGAGGTGGCAGAGGAAGAAGAGGAGGTGGCAGAGGAAGAAGAGGAGGTGGCAGAGGAAGAAGAGGAGGTGGCAGAGGAAGAAGAGGAGGTGGCAGAGGAAGAAGAGGAGGTGGCAGAGGAAGAAGAGGAGCAGTACAAGGAAGAGGAGGTGAGCAGAATAATGAAGAGGAGGTGAGCAGAATAAGGAAGAGGTGAACAGTAGGGTCAGGAAGAAAGTCAACTTACCCGTCCATCAGTGTGTCCCCTCTGATGACCCGTAGGTTGCGGAGGAAAGAGAGCGAGACGAGAGCGTAGGAGCGCCGGACCTTCAGGAAGCCTGTAATCTCCTCCAGCTGTCCAAGGTTAGCCTCCAGCTCTGCTGCTATGTTATCTACACACACATACCCATCGTTAACTCAAAAGTTACTTTGGAAGCGCGCACACACACACAGCAGTAAGTTGAACATGAGCCCCTAATACCCACTTCCTCCTCTAAGGTTGATATCCATGCTGCCGTTGAGAACGGTGCATCCTCTCAGAGCTTGGGCTGCTGTCACAGAGTCCACCATTTTCAGGCCCATACACACCTTAGGACATAGCCCAGCACACGGAGTACAGACCAACCTGCAGGACGAGAGGGAGAGAGCACACATCAGATAACACACCCTCAGAGGTTATAGGGCATGGTTCCCCAACCCCGGCGGCCTGCGGGTGATTTAATTTGGCCCCCCAAGTTTTCTGAGAAAAAAATAAACTAATAAAAACAGATTGGTGGACATAAAGACTGTAAAAAGGAGGTGGT
Source organism: Oncorhynchus mykiss (assembly GCF_013265735.2). Classification (NCBI taxonomy): domain Eukaryota; kingdom Metazoa; phylum Chordata; class Actinopteri; order Salmoniformes; family Salmonidae; genus Oncorhynchus; species Oncorhynchus mykiss. The sequence continues at coordinate 82,881,777 of NC_048572.1, forward strand.
TTGGGATGAGTCTGACCGCAGAGTGAAGTAAAAACAGCCAACAAGTGCTCAGCATATGTGGGAACTCTCAGCCAGGTGAAGCTGGTTGAGAGAATGCCAAGAGAGTGCAAAGCCGTCATCAAGGTAAAGGGTGGCTATTTGAAGGATCTCAAATCAAATAATTTATGATTTGTTTAACACGTTTTTTGGTTACTACATGATTCCATTCCATGTGTTACTTCATAGTTGATGTCTTCACTATTATTCTACAATGTAGAAAATAGTACAAATAAAGAAAAACCCTTGAATGAGTAGGTGTTCTAAAACCTTTAAGCAGTAGTGTATGTTTTGGTCAAATATTATATCTGTTTTGGCTTCTTGCGGCCAATTTGCAGTCTACAAATGATTTGTAATTACACTGATTTCAGAAAGTATTCAGACCCCTTGACTTTTTCCACATTTTGTTACGTTACAGCCTTATTCTAAAATTGATTCAATTGTTTTTTCCCCCTCATCAATCTACACGCCTGTATTATAGACGTACGTAGTAGAGTTGACAGTAGTATATAGTACTGTATTATAGACTTACGTGAGAGTTTACAGTAGTATATAGTACTATATTATAGACTTACGTGGTAGAGTTGCCAGTAGTATATAGTACTGTATTATAAACGTACGTGGTAGAGTTTACAGTAGTATATAGTACTGTATTATAAACTTACGTGGTAGAGTTTACAGTAAGTAGTAAATAGTACTGTATTATAGACTTACGTGGTAGAGTTGCCAGTAGTATATAGTACTGTATTATAAACTTACGTGGTAGAGTTTACAGTAGTATATAGTACTGTACTATAAACTAATGTGGAGGAGTTTACAGTAGTATATAGTAATGTATTATAAACTTACGTGGTAGAGTTTACAGTAGTATATAGTACTGTATTATAAACTTACATGGTAGAGTGTACAGTAGTATATAGTACTGTATTATAGACTTACGTGGTAGAGTTTACAGTAGTATATAGTACTGTACTATAAACTTACGTGGAGGAGTTTACAGTAGTATACCCGGAGGGGCACTCTGGTATACAGGCTCCATTGTGGATGACGAACTGGTGGCAGTCGCTGTTCTTGCTCTGCTGACACTTGTTGTGGAGGTCCTGGCAGAAGGAGAAGGGGACGCAGCGCCAGCCCCTGTAGGTGTAGTATCCCTGCGGACAGCGGTCCACACAGGCCTCCTGGTAGTAAGGAATTTGGATGAGTTAGATTAATCAATTAGTCAATTGTAAGCATCCGTATCAATTAGAACATTTGAGAATGTAAAATAACAAAATGTAGGTGATATTTGTAATAGCAGATATGACATAAGAGTTTAAATAAACAAGACTTGCTTAAACAAAAAGGCCAAAACTCCTTCCCACCTAAGCAGGCTGAAATAGCAGGCGGTCTTTTTAAACAACTCTTATACTAGAAGAGCATTGTCACATTCACAATATTATTCCGACCTCCGTGTGGATATACACATGGACCAAAAGTATGCGGGCATCTGCTCGTCCAACATCTCATTCCAAAATTGCTGCTTTAACAGCCTCTACTCTTCTGGGAAGGCTTTCCACTAGATGTTGGAACATCGCTGCAGGGACTTGCTTCCATTCAGCCACAAGAGTATTAGTGAGGTCGGGCACTGATGTTGGGCGATTAGGCCTGGCTCACAGTCGGCGTTCCAATTCATCCCAAAGGTGTTCGATGGGGTTGAGGTCAGGGCTCTGTGCAGGCCAATCAAGTTCTTCCACACTGATCTCGTTAAACAGTTTCTGTATGGACCTCGCTTTGTGCACGGGTGCATCGTCATGCTGAAACAGGAAAGGGTCTTCCCCATGTTGCCACAAAGATGGAAGCACAGAATCGTCTAGAATGTCATTGTATGCTGTAGCGTTAAGATTTCCCTTCACTGAAACTAAGGGGCCTAGTCCGAACCATGAAAAACAGCCCCAGACTACTATTCCTCCTCCACTGAACTTTACAGTTGGCACTATGCATTTGGGCAGGTAGCGTTTTCTTGGCATCCGTCAAACCCAGATTCGTCTGTCGGACTGCCAGATGGTGAAGCGTGATTCATCACCCCAGAGAACGCGTTTCCACTGCTCCAATGGTGGCGAGCTTTACACCACTCCAGCCGACACTTGGCACTGCCCATGGTGATCTTAGGCTTGTGTGCGGCTGCTCGGCCATGGAAACCCATTCCATGAAGCTCCCAACGAACAGTTCTTGTGCTGACGTTGCTTCTAGAGGCAGTTTGGAACTCGGTAGCGAGTGTTGCAACCGAGTACAGGCGATTTTAACGCGCTACATGCTTCAGCACTTGGCAATCCCGTTCTGTGAGCTTGTGGGGCCTACCACTTTGCGGCTGAGCCGTTGTTGCTCCTAGACGTTTCCACTTGACAATAACAGCACTTACAGTTGACATCACGCTTTTGACTGCTCTGGATCTTTAAATAATGAATCATCTCTAACATCTAGAATCAGAAACACGATTGTTATGCAACAAAAGTCACAAGGAATTTCTCTTGGCGTTGTATATAGAAGCATCTACATCAGCCACCCCCCCACCCCCCCCCCCCCCCCACACATAAACAATCAACTAAGGTAATTGTGAAAGTTGTGTTGTAGTCATCCCAACTTTACCTGGTGCTGGAGGTTCTTGCAGGCAACACAGCTGCTGCTGTTGTGGGGCTCAGAGCAGCCTCCCAGACACTGTTCATGGCAACATTGGTGGTCTCTGGTACAGGCCCGGTGCTTACAGCTGGTGGGACACACTGTAGGAGGGGGAGGGTTTAGTAATAGGATATTTGGTCATTATAATAGTATTTGGTATATATGTTTGACCCAGGTCAGTCAGTATTTGGTATGTATGTTTGACCCAGGTCAGTCAGTATTTGGTATATATGTTTGACCCAGGTCAGTCAGTATTTGGTATGTATGTTTGACCCAGGTCAGTCAGTATTTGGTATGTATGTTTGACCCAGGTCAGTCAGTATTTGGTATGTATGTTTGACCCAGGTCAGTCAGTATTTGGTATGTATGTTTGACCCAGGTCAGTCAGTATTTGGTATGTATGTTTGACCCAGGTCAGTCAGTACTTGGTATGTATGTTTGACCCAGGTCAGTCAGTATTTGGTATGTATGTTTGACCCAGGTCAGTCAGTACTTGGTATGTATGTTTGACCCAGGTCAGTCAGTATTTGGTATGTATGTTTGACCCAGGTCAGTCAGTATTTGGTATGTATGTTTGACCCAGGTCAGTCAGTACTTGGTATGTATGTTTGACCCAGGTTTGCTCTGAAATCACTAACAAGGTGACCCAGGCAACACACACACACACACACACACACACCACACACACACACACTTCATCTACTGGCAATCTGGCAAGAATTACACTGCGCAAGAGCGCTCACACACACACGCTAGTGTTGTCACGATACCAGAACTTTGACTTGGATACCGATAACAGTATCACGCTACTCGATATCAAAACAAAACCACAGCAGAAAAAGAAGACGTATTAGCCAAAGGCACAGAACGGTCCTTAGACCAGACAGTGTCAACGCCTTTTGTTTGCCAAGAATGTGACGAATACAATTTGATTTGATCAACTCCACTACTGCTCTGCTGAATCTTTTGAGTTCAACAGCATAAAATTCTAAATATTTTTTTTCACGTCCATTTTTCAGACAACCATGTGTGTATTAATAAATCAATTATACAATCAATTTGACTTTTTTCTTTTTAGCAATCTAACTACATAACATAATGGTAATCATTTATTTGAATGGTAAATCTCTCATCTATTGATAAACTGGGTAAACCAAGAAGTAGCCTAGACCTATTCACAATACAGGCTAACGTACATGCAATAGGAGTGTCTATGCATTGAGTTATTGAGCTTGTTTTGGCTGATTTCATGGAGCTACAGATGACAAATCGGTTTCCCTTCCATTTGGGACTTATTTTATTGTACTGATCAACAACATTTGCATAGAAGTAACTTATTTTATAAAAGTGCACGCTGTCTCTTTAACCAGTAATGATGTCATTCTCAAGGCAAGAAGGAGGCGGCCCCTCGGAGCCCTATTTACACACAGTCAGTTCACTGGAGGCAACAGGTAGTCTTTGGGAGAGACGCGTGAGAGAGACCGACTAAGTGAATGAATAAACCTGGGTAATGAATTTGTTAGCTTCAGCTAGCAAGGAATGTTAGCCTACAAAGCTGGAAGCTATCGGTATCTTCTTGCATTGTAAGGTCTATAAGCCTGTATGGACATTGTTTTGCGAACAGTAAATAACAGTTTCAACATTTCTACATGCCGTGTTGCATTATTCAAATGTGTTGACTTCAGTGCAGGCTAAGTGGAGAGCTAACATGATGCAGCCCAGACTCCCAGTGGAGAGTGGGACTCTCAGTGGAGACTCTCAGTGGAGAGCTAACATGATGCAGCCCAGACTCCCAGTACAGGCTCAGTGGAGAGCTAACATGATGCAGCCCAGACTCCCAGTACAGGCTCAGTGGAGAGCTAACATGATGCAGCCCAGACTCCCAGTACAGGCTCAGTGGAGAGCTAACATGATGCAGCCCAGACTCCCAGTACAGGCTCAGTGGAGAGCTAACATGATGCAGCCCAGACTCCCAGTGCAGGCTCAGTGGAGGAGGCACGGTGCGCTCAAGCTATAAGGGGGACATCGGCTGGGCTGTTCCTTGAGACACATTTGACAGAAGTACCGAAAGTAACAACAATTCTAAAACCGAATATATTTTCCATGTTCTAGTATTGAAAAAGTACCTACATTTCGGTATACCGTGCAGCACTCACACATGGTAACGTTCATTGCCATTGCTGAGTTTCAAAGCCAGTTGGTACTGGCAGTGTGTGTGTGTCAGCGGGAGAGAGGTAAACACCTTGCTGACTGCCTGTCCTGCAGGATTAAATCATCTCAGGTAGCTCCGGAGCCAGATTAGATTAGGATTGGTCAACAGCCTAACGAGGGGCTCAGGCCACAGGTCAGGTCACATGAACTGAAAGGGTGTTTATGTGAGTGTGTTCTACATTAAGGACTGACTGAAGAAGCAACCGCAAACACACAAACACAGACAAATATATCATCGCAGGTCAACAACCATTACAATGTAGAGCAAAACAACACCACAGAAAAGGGGCTCTGACTGACACCACATTATATTATACTGACTGACACCGCATGATACTGACTGACACCGCATGATACTGACTGACACCGCAGGATACTGACTGACACCGCAGGATACTGACTGACACCGCAGGATACTGACCGACACCGCAGGATACTGACCGACACCGCAGGATACTGACCGACACCGCAGGATACTGACCGACACCGCAGGATACTGACTGACACTGCAGGATACTGACCGACACTGCATTATACTGACTGACACTGCATTATATTATACTGACTGACACCGCATTATATTATACTGACTGACACTGCATTATATTATACTGACTGACACTGCATTATACTGACTGACACTGCATTATATTATACTGACTGACACCGCATTATACTGACTGACACTGCATTATACTGACTGACACTGCATTATATTATACTGACTGACACTGCATTATACTGACTGACACCGCATTATACTGACTGACACTGCATTATACTATACTGACTGACACTGCATTATACTGACTGACACCGCATTATACTGACTGACACCGCATTATACTGACTGACACTGCATTATACTGACTGACACTGCATTATACTGACTGACACTGCATTATATTATACTGACTGACACTGCATTATACTGACTGACACTGCATTATATTATACTGACCGACACCGCATTATACTGACTGACACCGCATTATACTGACTGACACTGCATTATATAATACTGACTGACACCGCATTATATTATACTGACTGACATCGCATTATACTGACTGACACTGCATTATATTATACTGACTGACACTGCATTATACTGACTGACACTGCATTATATTATACTGACTGACACTGCATTATATTATACTGACTGACACTGCATTATACTGACTGACACTGCATTATATTATACTGACTGACACTGCATTATATTATACTGACTGACACTGCATTATATTATACTGACTGACACTGCATTATATTATACTGACTGACACTGCATTATATTATACTGACTGACACTGCATTATATTATACTGACTGACACTGCATTATATTATACTGACTGACACTGCATTATACTGACTGACACTGCATTATATTATACTGACCGACACCGCATTATACTGACTGACACCGCATTATACTGACTGACACTGCATTATATAATACTGACTGACACCGCATTATATTATACTGACTGACATCGCATTATACTGACTGACACTGCATTATATTATACTGACTGACACTGCATTATATTATACTGACTGACACTGCATTATACTGACTGACACTGCATTATATTATACTGACTGACACTGCATTATACTGACTGACACTGCATTATATTATACTGACTGACACTGCATTATATTATACTGACTGACACTGCATTATATTATACTGACTGACACTGCATTATATTATACTGACTGACACTGCATTATATTATACTGACTGACACTGCATTATATTATACTGACTGACACTGCATTATACTGACTGACACTGCATTATACTGACTGACACTGCATTATATTATACTGACTGACACTGCATTATATTATACTGACTGACACTGCATTATATTATACTGACTGACACTGCATTATACTGACTGACACTGCATTATATTATACTGACTGACACCGCATTATATTATACTGACTGACACTGCATTATATTATACTGACCGACACCGCATTATATTATACTGACTGACACCGCATTATACTGACTGACACCGCATTATACCGACTGACACTGCATTATATTATACTGACTGACACTGCATTATATTATACTGACTGACACCGCATTATATTATACTGACTGACACCGCATTATATTATACTGACCGACACTGCATTATATTATACTGACTGACACCGCATTATACTGACTGACACCGCATTATACTGACTGACACTGCATTATATTATACTGACTGACACCGCATTATACTGACTGACACTGCATTATACCGACTGACACTGCATTATATTATACTGACTGACACTGCATTATATTATACTGACTGACACCGCATTATATTATACTGACTGACACCGCATTATATTATACTGACCGACACTGCATTATATTATACTGACTGACACCGCATTATACTGACTGACACCGCATTATACTGACTGACACTGCATTATATTATACTGACTGACACTGCATTATATTATACTGACTGACACTGCATTATATTATACTGACTGACACCGCATTATATTATACTGACTGACACCGCATTATATTATACTGACTGACACCGCATTATATTATACTGACTGACACTGCATTATATTATACTGACTGACACTGCATTATATTATACTGACTGACATCGCATTATACTGACTGACACTGCATTATATTATACTGACTGACACCGCATTATATTATACTGACTGACACCGCATTATACTGACTGACACCGCATTATACTGACTGACACCGCATTATACTGACTGACACCGCATTATACTGACTGACACCGCATTATACTGACTGACACCGCATTATACTGACTGACACTGCATTATACCAACTGACACTGCATTATATTATACTGACTGACACCGCATTATATTATACTGACTGACAATGCATTATATCACACTGACTGACACTGCATTATATTATACTGACTGACACCGCATTATACTGACTGACACCGCATTATACTGACTGACACTGCATTATATTATACTGACTCACACTGCATTATATTATACTGACTGACACTGCATTATATTATACTGACTGACACTGCATTATATTATACTGACTGACACTGCATTATATTATACTGACTGACACTGCATTATATTATACTGACTGACACCGCATTATACTGACTGACACCGCATTATACTGACTGACACTGCATTATATTATACTGACTGACACTGCATTATACCGACTGACATTGCATTATATTATACTGACTGACACTGCATTATACTGACTGACACTGCATTATATTATACTGACTGACACTGCATTATATTATACTGACTGACACCGCATTATACTGACTGACACCGCATTATATTATACTGACTGACACTGCATTATATTATACTGACTGACACTGCATTATATTATACTGACTGACACTGCATTATATTATACTGACTGACTCCGCATTATACCGACTGACACTGCATTATACCAACTGACACTGCATTATATTATACTGACTGACACTGCATTATATTATACTGACTGACTCCGCATTATACTGACTGACACTGCATTATACCAACTGACACTGCATTATATTATACTGACTGACACTGCATTATATTATACTGACTGACTCCGCATTATACTGACTGACACTGCATTATACCAACTGACACTGCATTATATTATACTGACTGACACTGCATTATACCGACTGACACTGCATTATATTATACTGACTGACACTGCATTATACTGACTGACACTGCATTATATTATACTGACTGACACTGCATTATACCAACTGACACTGCATTATATTATACTGACTGACTGTTTTGCGAACAGTAAATAACAGTTTCAACATTTCTACATGCCGTGTTGCATTATTCAAATGTGTTGACTTCAGTGCAGGCTAAGTGGAGAGCTAACATGATGCAGCCCAGACTCCCAGTGGAGAGTGGGACTCTCAGTGGAGACTCTCAGTGGAGAGCTAACATGATGCAGCCCAGACTCCCAGTACAGGCTCAGTGGAGAGCTAACATGATGCAGCCCAGACTCCCAGTACAGGCTCAGTGGAGAGCTAACATGATGCAGCCCAGACTCCCAGTACAGGCTCAGTGGAGAGCTAACATGATGCAGCCCAGACTCCCAGTACAGGCTCAGTGGAGAGCTAACATGATGCAGCCCAGACTCCCAGTGCAGGCTCAGTGGAGGAGGCACGGTGCGCTCAAGCTATAAGGGGGACATCGGCTGGGCTGTTCCTTGAGACACATTTGACAGAAGTACCGAAAGTAACAACAATTCTAAAACCGAATATATTTTCCATGTTCTAGTATTGAAAAAGTACCTACATTTCGGTATACCGTGCAGCACTCACACATGGTAACGTTCATTGCCATTGCTGAGTTTCAAAGCCAGTTGGTACTGGCAGTGTGTGTGTGTCAGCGGGAGAGAGGTAAACACCTTGCTGACTGCCTGTCCTGCAGGATTAAATCATCTCAGGTAGCTCCGGAGCCAGATTAGATTAGGATTGGTCAACAGCCTAACGAGGGGCTCAGGCCACAGGTCAGGTCACATGAACTGAAAGGGTGTTTATGTGAGTGTGTTCTACATTAAGGACTGACTGAAGAAGCAACCGCAAACACACAAACACAGACAAATATATCATCGCAGGTCAACAACCATTACAATGTAGAGCAAAACAACACCACAGAAAAGGGGCTCTGACTGACACCACATTATATTATACTGACTGACACCGCATGATACTGACTGACACCGCATGATACTGACTGACACCGCAGGATACTGACTGACACCGCAGGATACTGACTGACACCGCAGGATACTGACCGACACCGCAGGATACTGACCGACACCGCAGGATACTGACCGACACCGCAGGATACTGACCGACACCGCAGGATACTGACCGACACCGCAGGATACTGACTGACACTGCAGGATACTGACCGACACTGCATTATACTGACTGACACTGCATTATATTATACTGACTGACACCGCATTATATTATACTGACTGACACTGCATTATATTATACTGACTGACACTGCATTATACTGACTGACACTGCATTATATTATACTGACTGACACTATATAATGCAGTGTCAGTCGGTATAATGCGGTGTCAGTCAGTATAATGCGGTGTCGGTCACTGCATTATATTATACTGACCGACACCGCATTATATTATACTGACTGACACCGCATTATACCGACTGACACTGCATTATATTATACTGACTGACACTGCATTATATTATACTGACTGACACCGCATTATATTATACTGACTGACATTATATTATACTGACCGACACTGCATTATATTATACTGACTGACACCGCATTATACTGACTGACACCGCATTATACTGACTGACACCGCATTATACTGACTGACACTGCATTATATTATACTGACTGACACCGCATTATACTGACTGACACTGCATTATATTATACTGACTGACACCGCATTATATTATACTGACTGACACCGCATTATATTATACTGACTGACACTGCATTATATTATACTGACTGACACCGCATTATATTATACTGACTGACACTGCATTATATTATACTGACTGACACTGCATTATATTATACTGACTGACATCGCATTATACTGACTGACACTGCATTATATTATACTGACTGACACTGCATTATATTATACTGACTGACACTGCATTATATTATACTGACTGACACCGCATTATATTATACTGACTGACACCGCATTATATTATACTGACTGACACTGCATTATATTATACTGACTGACATCGCATTATACTGACTGACACTGCATTATATTATACTGACTGACACTGCATTATATTATACTGACTGACACCGCATTATATTATACTGACTACACCGCATTATATTATACTGACTGACACCGCATTATATTATACTGACTGACACTGCATTATATTATACTGACTGACACTGCATTATATTATACTGACTGACATCGCATTATACTGACTGACACTGCATTATATTATACTGACTGACACCGCATTATATTATACTGACTGACACCGCATTATATTATACTGACTGACACCGCATTATACTGACTGACACCGCATTATACTGACTGACACCGCATTATACTGACTGACACCGCATTATACTGACTGACACCGCATTATACTGACTGACACTGCATTATACCGACTGACACTGCATTATATTATACTGACTGACACCGCATTATATTATACTGACTGACAATGCATTATATCACACTGACTGACACTGTATTATATTATACTGACTGACACCGCATTATACTGACTGACACCGCATTATACTGACTGACACTGCATTATATTATACTGACTCACACTGCATTATATTATACTGACTGACACTGCATTATATTATACTGACTGACACTGCATTATATTATACTGACTGACACTGCATTATATTATACTGACTGACACCGCATTATACTGACTGACACCGCATTATACTGACTGACACTGCATTATATTATACTGACTGACACTGCATTATACCGACTGACACTGCATTATATTATACTGACTGACACTGCATTATACTGACTGACACTGCATTATATTATACTGACTGACACTGCATTATATTATACTGACTGACACCGCATTATACTGACTGACACCGCATTATATTATACTGACTGACACTGCATTATATTATACTGACTGACACTGCATTATATTATACTGACTGACACTGCATTATATTATACTGACTGACACTGCATTATATTATACTGACTGACTCCGCATTATACCGACTGACACTGCATTATACCAACTGACACTGCATTATATTATACTGACTGACACTGCATTATATTATACTGACTGACTCCGCATTATACTGACTGACACTGCATTATATTATACTGACTGACACTGCATTATATTATACTGACTGACTCCGCATTATACTGACTGACACTGCATTATACCAACTGACACTGCATTATATTATACTGACTGACACTGCATTATACCGACTGACACTGCATTATATTATACTGACTGACACTGCATTATACTGACTGACACTGCATTATATTATACTGACTGACACTGCATTATACCAACTGACACTGCATTATATTATACTGACTGACACTGCATTATACCGACTGACACTGCATTATATTATACCGACTGACACTGCATTATATTATACCGACTGACACTGCATTATATTATACTGACTGACACTGCATTATATTATACTGACTGACACAGCATTATATTATACTGACTGACACTGCATTATACTGACTGACACTGCATTATACTGACTGACACTGCATTATACTGACTGACACTGCATTATACTGACTGACACTGCATTATATTATACTGACTGACACTGCATTATACTATACTGACTGACACTGCATTATACTATACTGACTGACACCGCATTATACTATACTGACTGACACCGCATTATACTGACTGACACTGCATTATATTATACTGACTGACACTGCATTATACTATACTGACTGACACCGCATTATACTATACTGACTGACACCGCATTATACTATACTGACTGACACCGCATTATATTATACTGACTGACACTGCATTATACTATACTGACTGACACCGCATTATACCGACTGACACTGCATTATATTATACTGACTGACACTGCATTATACTGACTGACACTGCATTATACTGACTGACACTGCATTATATTATACTGACTGACACTGCATTATATTATACTGACTGACACCGCATTATACTGACTGACACTGTGAATCGTGTGTGGTTGTCTGAACTCCCTTACCAGTGATATGCAATATCTGTGTCAACTCCCACTCCCAACATTACTCTGGTGTGTGTGTCTCTCTACTGGGATTCATTAGCGTCACAGCAGTCATGTGACATGGGGTCAGCCCTCTACAAGTACAACATGGACCTCTGTCCTTCCTTTCTGACTGAGTGTGTGTGTAAGAGGGGGTGGTACAAGGAGCTAATTACAGATCACTTAACAGTATCAAATGAGGGGATTAGATACAATGTTTCTGAATGAGTAGCTAACATTGACTAAATTTTCTCTGAATATTGGGTGTTGAATACTCTCTGCCTGTCCCCCTCCACTTCGGTCTCTCTCAGCCGCACTATACACACTCCCTCCCCCATCCCTAAACACACACAAAAGTCACTTGCATTGCCTGCAGCCCTTCACACACACACACCGCACAGATTCCTGATCCAGTACAGACTCCATGCCATCGCACAGCGGCAGCTGCAGATCCACCCTCAGCTTTAACCAATGTGTTGCCTGGTAGGGGGAGCTGGCCTCTCTCTCTCTTTAACCAATGTGTTGCCTGGTAGGGGGAGCTGGCCTCTCTCTCTCTTTAACCAATGTGTTGCCTGGTAGGGGGAGCTGGCCTCTCTCTCTCTTTAACCAATGTGTTGCCTGGTAGGGGGAGCTGGCCTCTCTCTCTCTTTAACCAATGTGTTGCCTGGTAGGGGGAGCTGGCCTCTCTCTCTCTTTATTCAATGTGTTGCCTGGTAGGGGGAGCTGGCCTCTCTCTCTCTTTAACCAATGTGTTGCCTGGTAGGGGGAGCTGGCCTCTCTCTCTCTTTAACCAATGTGTTGCCTGGTAGGGGGAGCTGGCCTCTCTCTCTCTTTAACCAATGTGTTGCCTGGTAGGGGGAGCTGGCCTCCCTCGCTCTTTAACCAATGTGTTGCCTGGTAGGGGGAGCTGGCCTCTCTCTAACCAATGTGTTGACTAGTAGGGGGAGCTGGCCGCTCGCTCTTTAACCAATGTGTTGCCTGGTAGGGGGAGCTGGCCTCTCTCTCTCTTTAACCAATGTGTTGCCTGGTAGGGGGAGCTGGCCTCTCTCTCTTTAACCAATGTGTTGACTGGTAGGGGAGCTGGCCTCTCTAACCAATGTGGTGACTAGTAGGGGGAGCTGGCCTCTCTCTCTCTTTAACCAATGTGTTGACTGGTAGGGGAGCTGGTCTCTCTCTCTTTAACCAATGTGTTGACTAGTAGGGGGAACTGGCCTCTCTCTCTTTAACCAATGTGTTGACTGGTAGGGGGAGCTGGCCTCTCTCTAACCAATGTGGTGACTAGTAGGGGGAGCTGGCCTCGATCTCTTTAACCAATGTGTTGACTGGTTGGGGGAGCTGGCCTCTCTCTCTTTAACCAATGTGTTGACTGGTAGGGGGAGCTGGCCTCTCTCTAACCAATGTGTTGACTAGTAGGGGGAGCTGGCCTCTCTCTCTTTAACCAATGTGGTGGTGGCTGGTAGGGGGAGCTGGCCTCTCTCTCTTTAACCAATGTGGTGGTTGCTGGTAGGGGGAGCTGGCCTCTCTCTCTTTAACCAATGTGTTGGCTGGTAGGATGAGCTGCCCTCTCTCTCTTTAACCAATGTGGTGGCTGGTAGGGGGAGCTGGCCTCTCTCTAACCAATGTGTTGCCTGGTAGGGGGAGCTGGCCTCTCTCTAACCAATGTGGTGGTGGCTGGTAGGGGGAGCTGGCCTCTCTCTCTTTAACCAATGTGTTGACTGGTAGGGGGAGCTGGCCTCTCTCTCTTTAACCAATGTGTTGCCTGGTGGGGGAAGCTGGTCTCGCTCTCTTTAACCAATGTGTTGCCTGGTAGGGGGAGCTGGCCTCTCTCTCTTTAACCAATGTGTTGACTAGTAGGGGGAGCTGGCCTCTCTCTCTCTTTAACCAATGTGTTGACTGGTAGGGGAGCTGGCCGCTCGCTCTTTAACCAATGTGTTGACTGGTAGGGGGAGCTGGCCTCTCTCTCTTTAACCAATGTGTTGGCTGGTAAGGGGAGCTGGCCTCTCTCTTTAACCAATGTGTTGACTGGTAGGGGGAGCTGGCCTCTCTCTCTTTAACCAATGTGTTGCCTGGTGGGGGAAGCTGGCCTCGCTCTCTTTAACCAATGTGTTGCCTGGTAGGGGGAGCTGGCCTCTCTCTAACCAATGTGTTGACTAGTAGGGGGAGCTGGCCTCTCTCTCTTTAACCAATGTGGTGGTGGCTGGTAGGGGGAGCTGGCCTCTCTCTCTTTAACCAATGTGGTGGTTGCTGGTAGGGGGAGCTGGCCTCTCTCTCTTTAACCAATGTGTTGGCTGGTAGGATGAGCTGCCCTCTCTCTCTTTAACCAATGTGTTGGCTGGTAGGATGAGCTGGCCTCTCTCTCTTTAACCAATGTGGTGGTGGCTGGTAGGGGGAGCTGGCCTCTCTCTCTTTAACCAATGTGGTGGTGGCTGGTAGGGGGAGCTGGCCTCTCTCTCTTTAACCAATGTGGTGGTGGCTGGTAGGGGGAGCTGGCCTCTCTCTCTTTAACCAATGTGGTGGCTGGTAGGGGGAGCTGGCCTCTCTCTCTTTAACCAATGTGGTGGCTGGTAGGGGGAGCTGGCCTCCCTCTCTTTAACCAATGTGGTGGCTGGTAGGATGAGCTGGCCTCTCTCTCTTTAGCCAATGTGGTGGCTGGTAGGGGGAGCTGGCCTCTCTCTAACCAATGTGTTGCCTGGTAGGGGGAGCTGGCCTCTCTCTAACCAATGTGTTGACTGGTAAGGGGAGCTGGCCTCTCTCTCTTTAACCAATGTGTTGCCTGGTAAGGGGAGCTGGCCTCTCTCTTTAACCAATGTGTTGACTGGTAGGGGGAGCTGGCCTCTCTCTCTTTAACCAATGTGTTGCCTGGTGGGGGAAGCTGGCCTCGCTCTCTTTAACCAATGTGTTGCCTGGTAGGGGGAGCTGGCCTCTCTCTCTTTAACCAATGTGTTGACTAGTAGGGGGAGCTGGCCTCTCTCTCTTTAACCAATGTGGTGGTGGCTGGTAGGGGGAGCTGGCCTCTCTCTCTTTAACCAATGTGGTGGTGGCTGGTAGGGGGAGCTGGCCTCTCTCTCTTTAACCAATGTGGTGGTGGCTGGTAGGGGGAGCTGGCCTCTCTCTCTTTAACCAATGTGGTGGCTGGTAGGGGGAGCTGGCCTCTCTCTCTTTAACCAATGTGTTGACTAGTAGGGGGAGCTGGCCTCTCTCTCTTTAACCAATGTGGTGGTGGCTGGTAGGGGGAGCTGGCCTCTCTCTCTTTAACCAATGTGGTGGTGGCTGGTAGGGGGAGCTGGCCTCTCTCTCTTTAACCAATGTGGTGGTGGCTGGTAGGGGGAGCTGGCCTCTCTCTCTTTAACCAATGTGGTGGCTGGTAGGATGAGCTGGCCTCTCTCTAACCAATGTGTTGACTAGTAGGGGGAGCTGGCCTCTCTCTCTTTAACCAATGTGGTGGTGGCTGGTAGGGGGAGCTGGCCTCTCTCTCTTTAACCAATGTGGTGGTGGCTGGTAGGGGGAGCTGGCCTCTCTCTCTTTAACCAATGTGTTGACTGGTAGGGGGAGCTGGTCTCTCTCTCTTTAACCAATGTGTTGCCTGGTGGGGGAAGCTGGTCTCGCTCTCTTTAACCAATGTGTTGCCTGGTAGGGGGAGCTGGCCTCTCTCTCTTTAACCAATGTGGTGGTGGCTGGTAGGGGGAGCTGGCCTCTCTCTCTTTAACCAATGTGGTGGTGGCTGGTAGGGGGAGCTGGCCTCTCTCTCTTTAACCAATGTGGTGGTGGCTGGTAGGGGGAGCTGGCCTCTCTCTCTTTAACCAATGTGGTGTTGGCTGGTAGGGGGAGCTGGCCTCTCTCTCTTTAACCAATGTGTTGGCTGGTAAGGGGAGCTGGCCTCTCTCTTTAACCAATGTGTTGACTGGTAGGGGGAGCTGGCCTCTCTCTCTTTAACCAATGTGTTGCCTGGTGGGGGAAGCTGGCCTCGCTCTCTTTAACCAATGTGTTGCCTGGTAGGGGGAGCTGGCCTCTCTCTCTTTAACCAATGTGGTGGCTGGTAGGGGGAGCTGGCCTCCCTCTCTTTAACCAATGTGGTGGCTGGTAGGATGAGCTGGCCTCTCTCTCTTTAGCCAATGTGGTGGCTGGTAGGGGGAGCTGGCCTCTCTCGCTCTTTAACCAATGTGTTGCCTGGTAGGGGGAGCTGGCCTCTCTCTAACCAATGTGTTGCCTGGTAGGGGGAGCTGGCCTCTCTCTAACCAATGTGTTGACTGGTAAGGGGAGCTGGCCTCTCTCTCTTTAACCAATGTGTTGCCTGGTAAGGGGAGCTGGCCTCTCTCTTTAACCAATGTGTTGACTGGTAGGGGGAGCTGGCCTCTCTCTCTTTAACCAATGTGTTGCCTGGTGGGGGAAGCTGGTCTCGCTCTCTTTAACCAATGTGTTGCCTGGTGGGGGAAGCTGGCCTCTCTCTCTTTAACCAATGTGGTGTTGGCTGGTAGGGGGAGCTGGTCTCTCTCTCTTTAACCAATGTGTTGCCTGGTGGGGGAAGCTGGTCTCGCTCTCTTTAACCAATGTGTTGCCTGGTAGGGGGAGCTGGCCTCTCTCTCTTTAACCAATGTGGTGGTGGCTGGTAGGGGGAGCTGGCCTCTCTCTCTTTAACCAATGTGGTGGTGGCTGGTAGGGGGAGCTGGCCTCTCTCTCTTTAACCAATGTGTTGGCTGGTAAGGGGAGCTGGCCTCTCTCTTTAACCAATGTGTTGACTGGTAGGGGGAGCTGGCCTCTCTCTTTAACCAATGTGTTGCCTGGTGGGGGAAGCTGGCCTCGCTCTCTTTAACCAATGTGTTGCCTGGTAGGGGGAGCTGGCCTCTCTCTCTCTTTAACCAATGTGTTGCCTGGTAGGGGGAGCTGGCCTCTCTCTCTCTTTAACCAATGTGTTGCCTGGTAGGGGGAGCTGGCCTCTCTCTCTCTTTAACCAATGTGTTGCCTGGTAGGGGGAGCTGGCCTCCCTCGCTCTTTAACCAATGTGTTGCCTGGTAGGGGGAGCTGGCCTCTCTCTAACCAATGTGTTGACTAGTAGGGGGAGCTGGCCGCTCGCTCTTTAACCAATGTGTTGACTGGTAGGGGGAGCTGGCCTCTCTCTCTTTAACCAATGTGGTGTTGGCTGGTAGGGGGAGCTGGCCTCTCTCTCTTTAACCAATGTGTTGGCTGGTAAGGGGAGCTGGCCTCTCTCTTTAACCAATGTGTTGACTGGTAGGGGGAGCTGGCCTCTCTCTCTTTAACCAATGTGTTGCCTGGTGGGGGAAGCTGGCCTCGCTCTCTTTAACCAATGTGTTGCCTGGTAGGGGGAGCTGGCCTCTCTCTCTTTAACCAATGTGGTGGCTGGTAGGGGGAGCTGGCCTCCCTCTCTTTAACCAATGTGGTGGCTGGTAGGATGAGCTGGCCTCTCTCTCTTTAGCCAATGTGGTGGCTGGTAGGGGGAGCTGGCCTCTCTCGCTCTTTAACCAATGTGTTGCCTGGTAGGGGGAGCTGGCCTCTCTCTAACCAATGTGTTGCCTGGTAGGGGGAGCTGGCCTCTCTCTAACCAATGTGTTGACTGGTAAGGGGAGCTGGCCTCTCTCTCTTTAACCAATGTGTTGCCTGGTAAGGGGAGCTGGCCTCTCTCTTTAACCAATGTGTTGACTGGTAGGGGGAGCTGGCCTCTCTCTCTTTAACCAATGTGTTGCCTGGTGGGGGAAGCTGGTCTCGCTCTCTTTAACCAATGTGTTGCCTGGTGGGGGAAGCTGGCCTCTCTCTCTTTAACCAATGTGGTGTTGGCTGGTAGGGGGAGCTGGTCTCTCTCTCTTTAACCAATGTGTTGCCTGGTGGGGGAAGCTGGTCTCGCTCTCTTTAACCAATGTGTTGCCTGGTAGGGGGAGCTGGCCTCTCTCTCTTTAACCAATGTGGTGGTGGCTGGTAGGGGGAGCTGGCCTCTCTCTCTTTAACCAATGTGGTGGTGGCTGGTAGGGGGAGCTGGCCTCTCTCTCTTTAACCAATGTGGTGTTGGCTGGTAGGGGGAGCTGGCCTCTCTCTCTTTAACCAATGTGGTGTTGGCTGGTAGGGGGAGCTGGCCTCTCTCTCTTTAACCAATGTGTTGGCTGGTAAGGGGAGCTGGCCTCTCTCTTTAACCAATGTGTTGACTGGTAGGGGGAGCTGGCCTCTCTCTCTTTAACCAATGTGTTGCCTGGTGGGGGAAGCTGGCCTCGCTCTCTTTAACCAATGTGTTGCCTGGTAGGGGGAGCTGGCCTCTCTCTCTCTTTAACCAATGTGTTGCCTGGTAGGGGGAGCTGGCCTCTCTCTCTCTTTAACCAATGTGTTGCCTGGTAGGGGGAGCTGGCCTCTCTCTCTCTTTAACCAATGTGTTGCCTGGTAGGGGGAGCTGGCCTCCCTCGCTCTTTAACCAATGTGTTGCCTGGTAGGGGGAGCTGGCCTCTCTCTAACCAATGTGTTGACTAGTAGGGGGAGCTGGCCGCTCGCTCTTTAACCAATGTGTTGACTGGTAGGGGGAGCTGGCCTCTCTCTCTCTTTAACCAATGTGTTGCCTGGTAGGGGGAGCTGGCCTCTCTCTCTTTAACCAATGTGTTGACTGGTAGGGGGAGCTGGCCTCTAACCAATGTGGTGACTAGTAGGGGGAGCTGACCTCGATCTCTTTAACCAATGTGTTGACTGGTAGGGGAGCTGGCCTCTCTCTCTTTAACCAATGTGTTGACTAGTAGGGGGAACTGGCCTCTCTCTCTTTAACCAATGTGTTGACTGGTAGGGGGAGCTGGCCTCTCTCTAACCAATGTGGTGACTAGTAGGGGGAGCTGGCCTCGATCTCTTTAACCAATGTGTTGACTGGTTGGGGGAGCTGGCCTCTCTCTCTTTAACCAATGTGTTGACTGGTAGGGGGAGCTGGCCTCTCTCTAACCAATGTGTTGACTAGTAGGGGGAGCTGGCCTCTCTCTCTTTAACCAATGTGGTGGTGGCTGGTAGGGGGAGCTGGCCTCTCTCTCTTTAACCAATGTGTTGGCTGGTAGGATGAGCTGGCCTCTCTCTCTTTAACCAATGTGTTGGCTGGTAGGATGAGCTGGCCTCTCTCTCTTTAACCAATGTGTTGGCTGGTAGGGGGAGCTGGCCTCTCTCTCTTTAACTAACGTGGTGACTGGTAGGGGGAGCTGGCCTCTCTCTTTTTAACCAATGTGGTGGCTGGTAGGATGAGCTGGCCTCTCTCTCTTTAACCAATGTGGTGGCTGGTAGGGGGAGCTGGCCTCTCTCTCTTTAACCAATGTGGTGCCTGGTAGGATGAGCTGGCCTCTCTCTCTCTCTTTAACCAATGTGGTGGCTGGTAGGATGAGCTGGCCTCTCTCTCTTTAACCAATGTGGTGGCTGGTAGGATGAGCTGGCCTCTCTCTCTTTAACCAATGTGGTGGCTGGTAGGATGAGCTGGCCTCTCTCTCTTTAACCAATGTGGTGGCTGGTAGGATGAGCTGGCCTCTCTCTCTCTTTAACCAATGTGTTGGCTGGTAGGATGAGCTGGCCTCTCTCTTTAACCAATGTGTTGGCTGGTAGGATGAGCTGGCCTCTCTCTCTCTTTAACCAATGTGGTGGCTGGTAGGATGAGCTGGCCTCTCTCTTTAACCAATGTGTTGACTGGTAGGGGGAGCTGGCCTCTCTCTCTCTTTAACCAATGTGGTGGCTGGTAGGATGAGCTGACCTCTCTCTCTTTAACCAATGTGTTGGCTGGTAGGATGAGCTGGCCTCTCTCTCTCTCTCTTTAACCAATGTGGTGGCTGGTAGGATGAGCTGGCCTCTCTCTCTCTCTCTTTAACCAATGTGGTGGCTGGTAGGATGAGCTGGCCTCTCTCCACTGAGTTAACCCTTTAAGTGCTAGAGACGCTGAATGACAACATGCATGAAAAGTAAACCAGAACCACATAGAAACAGGCAAACGCTGGACTTTGGTGCACGTACACAAACAAATTCATCCATGTACAACACACACACACCCACTATCTCTGCCAGTGTGGCAGTGAGGAATCGTCCTGAGGAGAAACCCTGGCTGTGTCCCAAATGACAACCTGTAAAATGCACTGCTTCTGACCAGGGCCCATACAGCGGTTTGAGCCAGTCACGTATGTTTGTTTACAAAGAAGCAAAATGGGAGCTTCGTGAGTTGAGTCACTTCTGCATTGCAAGGACTGATTTAAAAAAAAAATGTTTTATTTAACCTTTATTTAAGTAGGCAAGTTCACAGCTATATATATACACCTTATAACTATTAAATTAACTACCTATGATGTAGCAAATAAATGTTTTCCAGTTGGGTTTTGCTAACTTGCTAATATTAACTAAGTGGCTAATGTTAGCTAAGTGGCTACTTTTAGCTTGCAAGATCAAGCTTCTTTTATTATTTTTTTATTTTAGTGCCACTCTTGGTAACAGCAGCAGAGACAATCCCCTCCAGGATTAAGATCCCCGCTGCCTAATATTTGTCTTGTGCGTGCAGCAAACTGCGTTGAGATAATAATGTAAGGAAACAGCAGGGAGCAGATCTCGAACCCTCAACCTTCTAGCCCGAAGTCCAGCGCGCTATCGACTGTGCCGCAAAAGCATGCTCGAACGGTAGAGTCGATTTCCGCGCTTATAAACCCAGGGTCATTACACTAACTTTCTGAGCTGGGTTGTCTGTCCAGTAGTAAATGTTTGCATGCACTCGTTAGCATTTAGCATCCGCTTTGAGAATTACAGTTATCATTAGCACTATTGCTAACAACTACACAAAGTGTGGACTAGACACGAGCGCACTGCACCGCAACACACACAGACACTAGCCGCGAAAAACATGACCCTTGGTCAACCTCAGTGCATCACAACAAGTAAATTAAGGTTGGGTTCGGATAACCTAACCAAACTACAATTACAATGTCAACAAATCCTGCCCCATTTTACCAAGCTCCGTGTGCAAAATCACCCTGCCGTCCACTTCGCGTTTTTTACGTAATTGAAAGGGGCTTCTCTGTTGTTTCATCACCCACCCCCCCCCCTCTCCCAACGTGTACAAAGGATCACGTCAGTTTGAACCTGAAAAGCCCTATAAGGCTTGACCATGTAATGTGTGGCGCATATTACAGCAGGATGCACAGCCAAACTCTATGGTTTAACGGCGATGTTAAAAACTGATGTCAAAGCTAACATGCAAACATAATGTCCAATATGGTGTAGCAGTCAGACATCTTTGTCCTGTTGTGTCCCTTGTGTATATATCTTTTTACATCTTTTTAAATATATTTTCCTAAACCTCAACTTCTAAATACTCTCCTGCAACCCGCCTCACCCAATGTGGCGTGGATCTGTTTTTTTTCTCCTAAAGTATCTCTATTTACTTTGGATCTGGAATCCCTCAACTGAAGCTAGCCAGCTAACTACCAGCTATCAGTCAGCAAACCAT
Source organism: Oncorhynchus mykiss (assembly GCF_013265735.2). NCBI lineage: Eukaryota > Metazoa > Chordata > Actinopteri > Salmoniformes > Salmonidae > Oncorhynchus > Oncorhynchus mykiss. The sequence goes on from NC_048572.1 coordinate 82,904,007, forward strand.
TGCTAGCGGTCATCAGCTAACGTTTAGCTCAGAAAGCTCTCGCCAGTTCGAACAATGTGCCAAAAACTGGAGCATAACGGACCTATTATTTATTTTTTCCCACATATCCCCGGATTCCTACCGCAAACTCTGAACATTTTCATCTGGATCTTCGCAACTAGCTAACCGCAATCCCGAGTGACTACTCCTGGCTAGCATTTCCATCCCGGAGCAAGCACCAATTAGCCTGAAGCTAGCCCGGCCAGGATTCCAACAGGCCCCTCAGGCCTCAGGTCTGCTGAAGGCCCATTCTGCTAACCGCAGCCTACTAGCTACCTAGAGCTACTTGGAACCCTACAAATTCCACGACTGGTCTAGCGACGTCACCGCACGAAGAGGCAAAAACAGACTTACCCCCATCGCGACGTCCCCCAAAGGCTAACTTGCTAGCCCCAGTCTGTTAACTGCTAGCTTGCCTGCCCCGGTCTGCCAACTGCTAGCCCCGGTCTGCCAACTGCTAGCCCCGGTCTGCCAACTGCTAGCCCCGGTCTGCCAACTGCTAGCCCCGGTCTGCCAACTGCTAGCCCCGGTCTGCCAACATGTCTGACTACAACAGTGAACTAACTAGCAGCAACAAACCAACCCAGGGCCATAACAAATCATGTCACAGTTGGTGGCCTGAATCTAATAAAATCTGGAAGCAGTCAGTCTACATAGAATTTGAGATGACGTTATTACTTTATTTCTCAAGCTGTTTATAAATGAGTGTTGATGACATTAGTTGACCCTGCCAGACTGATCCCCCTAGTCATGATGCCGGGACCTACCAGAAAGGGAAAAGATGGGTATAGTAACATGTCCTTCAATGTGTGATTGCAATGGTTTAGCGATAATTTCATTCACTGTTCATTTGCTATTTTCACAGTTTGTCAGGTGAGACCTCAGAATAAAAGTGTGTCATGAGACCTTTGTGACACCTGTGTTGTTGCCAGAGTCTCACTTGAATACTATGAAAAGGACATCTTAAAGCGTCTGATAGTGACCTGAGTCACTGCCCTGATGACACAGACAGCTTCATTAACAACGACGGGTAATGTGTGTTATGTGAAATATGCAAAGTTGTATAAAAAAATAACAAAAATACCCGGCTTGATAAAACAGTAGGCTAATTCCTCAGCCAAGCAAGATACAACGAGTTGTTTTTGAAGTGCACTAGCAAAAAGCTTTGTTCTTTCTTCAGAAGAAAATGCAAGTTGTAACTTGGCTATTATATCACCCTGTCACAGGCCCTCCCAGTCAACACCACCTCATAAGATTGTCTGCTGCAGATATTGGAGAGATGTCCAGTTTGCAGCCGAACATGTATCATAGAGAAGACCAACAAGGGGGTCATGCTGACAGGCCCCCGCTGTGAGTATTTCTATGAATGGAACAGTCAGCCAGAGATGCAACTTTCACTGGGTACATGCCCCCCCACATACTGAAATTGTATATATGTGACTCACCACCTGGATTCGGTCTTATGTAGCAACATTTGAAAGTGTTTTTTTTTTTTACATTGGATAAAAGTAGAGACTTAGAGCTACAAAATTGTATATTATACACTGCAGTTGAGGAACAATGGGGAAGTAATTCTGCTTTGAAAGTTGATAAACTTGTAAACTCACTTTTGGGAAAATGGCACACTTGATAATTTTTTTACCTAGGGATAATATGAAAACAGCCTAACCAGCTCTGCTGGCAACAATTTCATTACACTTTTTTGCAGACGTTTACTGACACCGGCCATATTCAACAATGCCACGGTGCTGGAAGCTAACCAACCAGGTTCAATGTTAGCTAGCTAACATTAGGCTCTAACTAGAAAAGTAAATGGCTCTGGGATACAAATAATAACATCAGATAGAGAGCCAGCCAGCTAATGTTAGCTAGCTAGCTAACAGTGCACTTTAGCTTAAGACATGTTGCTAGGTAAACAATGTTTAGAATCACACACGTCACGAAACGTTTGCTAACGAGCCAGCCAGCTAACATTAGCTAGTTAATAATTAAACAACAATGAACACAGTGCCAAATCATGTCATTACTACTCTGCACGAATACGACTCTGGGATACAAATTATAACGTCAGCTAGGGAGCCAGCCAGCTAACGCTAGCTAGCTAGTTAACAGTACACTTTAGCTTGAAATGAAACCACTTTCTGTCAAGATTAGAAACGTGTAATATCTGAAAATGTAGCTAGCTATTGCTAGATTATTTTACCTGTATACATCATCATGCATGATGGACGGGTCTCCCTCTCAGGAATGCCATACCACGGTTGCCCTTAGCTTGAACATGTAATCCGGCGACAGGTGTTTTCTCCATCACTTTAGCTATCATACTCTAATTCCACTGATTTCAAAACTTGAAAGTGGAGACCAACACTTATGCAGCTCCACTACACAATACATTAAAAAAAGCCGCATTCGACAGGATTACCAACACAGACTGATGAGCTCAAATAGACAGAAGCCTATATGCAGACCAATCTGAACTCCTCTCTCAGCATGTCCAGCCCACTTATTATCTCAGTCAATCATGGCTAGTGGGAAGGTTGCTTGTTCTGTGGCTTAACCAACAAAGCTCGTAATTTAACAATTTTATTTGTATTTACAGATGGCATTCAAGTTTGTTATTAAGGCACATGAAAGTTCACATGTTCGAGAAGGCATTTCTGCCATTAAAAATAACGTTCAAATGGCTCTCCTGTGAAGTCGTGACTTACGACATATGCCTAGTTTCCTCAATCGGGTCACATCTGTCCTCCCCAGATTTATCATTGGAATGTGATACAAAACAAGGCAACGGTGTGCTTTAGGACCACACGGATGCCTCCGAACAGCCGGGTCGGCTGTTGAGTGTTTTTCAAAGTGGATATAATAATATATTTTTTTTAATCCCGCCCCACTTCTAAAACCAAAGTTGCACCCCTGCAGTCAGCAAACAGGTTCCGTTAGCAGGTCCCACCCCCCGGGAAAAATTACTAAAAGTTGACAAATAAAACTGTTGCCGGCCAAAATGACCAGGAGAAAAACAATCCCATTCCAAAATAATGCTTTATATTCAGTGATGGAAAAAAAATCTGTCGATGTAAGTACATTCGACCGTCATGCTTATCGATCAATAGGTTAATTTGGATAATATAGTGTAAATAAATTGGCATGTGTTTATTTTCGTTAGTCATCATGTATCTTTATATTTGTCCAACACAACTATCACACACACAGCATACAGAGATGTATTTTGAGAGGGATTTCTCCTAATGCTCCTCTTGCAGCTGGAGTTAAACATGCTTTTAGAAGCCCACTCATTGCACAACAATTCTAAATGCGATTGCATGTTAAAAACAATTGTGGTGCATGATTAAAAAAATAGCTACTATTTTTATTTCTCAACTGGTAATTGAAGAGCGCCTCCAAATTCACCATTCAACTGCAAGCAACAGGCCATCAGCGCATCATCACCACTTTACAATGTGAGCTGGAGGAAATATGCATTTGGAAATTATACTTAAATTGTTTGAAACCTGAATATTTTACTACATATTATGAGGCATGTCTAACCCTTCTTCAAAGTAGCCTATAGACAAAGTCCCACCGTAGAAACTTATAGGCAATTATTTCATAAAGACTTCATTGACGGCGGGAATTTCAAGTTGGAGATACTTACAGCCTACTGTTTCTACCGATGACATCATAACGTGTGCCTGTTTCATTTTAAAAATACAAATCTGAATGAAATTGAAGAAAATCTCAAATTCAACAAAATGCGAGAACACCAGCCTCTGCCATATGGACACATTGATCCAGGTAAGACTGTAGCACGTTAAGCGAGGGAGTGTTTGGGGATAAAAAGGGAAAGCAGCATGCACAACGGGGCAGAGTAGGAGAGAACCAAGAGCGTTATGAAGAGAGCATACTATCTGTGAGATTACATGTTGTGCCTTGGGACTGTCGGACTCCCTTGTGTACCGGACCGGATTAGCTGAGGACCCGAGTGTGAGGATGACCCTGGAAAACGGAACGTGGACTGTGAGGTGATTGGTGAATTCCCCCTGTCTTTCCCTGTGTACGAAAATCCCTAATAAACTTCCCCCTTGAGTTCTATTTGTGCCTGATTTGTTATTGAACTTGGTGACGTGGAAACCCCACACCCTTAATCTATCTATATCTATCTATCTATATATACACACACACATACACACACACTGGGGCAAGAAAGTATTTAGTCAATTAGTCAGCCACCAATTGTGCAAGTTCTCCTACTTAAAAAGATGAGAGGCCTGTAATTTTCATCATAAATTGACACACCTAATTCAAGGGTTTTTATTTATTTTTACTATTTTCTACATTGTAGAATAATAGTGAAGACATCAAAACTATGAAATCATGTAGTAACCAAAGAAGTGTTAAACAAATCTAAATATATTTTAGATTCTTCAAAGAAGCCACCCTTTGCATTCTCTCAACCGGCTTCACTTGTTGGCCGTTTTTCCTTGGACTCTGCGGTACAACTCCTTCCAAACCATGTCAATTGTGTTTGACCCATTGTTCATACATGCAGAGATCATCCGTTCACCTACTCTGCGTCTCATAAAGACACGGCGGTTGGAACCAATAATCTCAAATTTGGACTCATCAGACCAACGGACAGATTTCTACCAGTCTGTCTATTGCTTGTGTTTCTTGGCCCAGGCTGTATCACAACTGGTCGTGATTGGGAGTCTTATAGGGCGGCGCACAATTGGCCCGGGGTATGCTGTCATTGTAAATAAGAATTTGTTCTTAACTGACTTGCCTAGTTAAAAAGAAAATGTAAAAAAATAAGTATCTTATTATTGGTGTCCTTTAGTAGTAGTTTCCTTGCAGCAATTCAACCGTGAAGGCCTGATTCACACAGTCTCCTCTGAACAGTTGATGTTGAGATGTGTCTGTTGCTTGACCTCTGAAGCAATTAACTCTAATGAACTTATCCTCTGCAGCAGAGGTAACTCTGGGTCTTCCATTCCTGTGGCGGTCCTCGTGAGAGCCAGTTTCATCATAGCGCTTGATTGTTTTTGTGACTGCACTTGAAGAATTGTTAAGTTCTTGACATTATCCAGATTGACTCATTTCTCTTTGCTTATTTGAGCTGATCTTGCCATAATATGGACTTGGTCTTTTTTCCAAGTAGGGCTATCTTCTGTGACCACCTCTACTTTATCACAAAACAACTGATTGGAAAGAAAACCTCCCTGGTCTTTGTGGTTGAATCTGTGTTTGAAATTCACAGCTCGACTGAGGGACCTTACAGATAATTGTATATGTGGAGTACAGAGATTAGTTAGTCATTAATTATTATTGAATACAGAGTGACTTATGTGACTGGTTAAGCACATTTTTACTCCTGAACTTATTTAGGTTTGCCATAACAAAGGGGTTGAAAACTTGACTCATATCAATTTTTCATGTTTTATTAATTTGTAAACATCTAGAAAAACATTCCACTTTGTCATTTTGAGGTATTGTGTGTAGGCCAGTGACAACAAATCTCAATTTAATAAATGTTTTATTAATTTGTAAACATCTAGAAAAACATCTCAATTTAATACATGTTTTATTCAGGCTGTAACAACATGTGGAACAAGTCAAAGGTGGTGAATATTTCTTAAGACACTAACCTCTCTTTCTAAATTTTGAAAGGGTATTTTCCTCTCGGTCACACAAAAAAACGGTTGTTTATCCGCTAACTGCATAACGGAATGAACATTCGCACGCAGCCTTCTGCGCATCGCTGCGCTTAAGTTTATCCACATTCTAAGCGAAACGTTCAGATCTGTTGCATGAGCCTCATTGCTTTTTAAAGTGTCGTCCCCCCCCCCCTTTAAAATAAAATAATATTTAGCATAGACCTACTGGCTGTATGAATTTGAGATTTATCGTCCCACAACTGTGCCAGAGTCTGTTTGCAATAGGCTATTTCTTTCTCACACAGAATGACAAGCTGACCAATAGAATAGGTCAACTTTTTTTTTTTACATAGGTTACTCATTTTGTTGGCTGAGGAAAAGTAAATGTGGACAGTTATTCTGACATTGGTGGTCCTTGGGAAGCTAACTTACACCATAAAAAAATGATTATAGTCACGTGATGATTATATAATCATAATTTAGGCTAATAATATAACTTAATCACTGTTCTCAAAAAAGACTGTTCATTTCAGCGCATAGTGGGGTAAAGTAAGGGTGATACCAAGTCAACTGAAATGCGTCTTTCCGCAAAAATTCCCTGTTTTAGGTCAGTTAGGATCACCACTTTATTTTAAGAATGTGTAATGTCAGAATAATAGTAGAGTGATTTATTTCAGGTTTTATTTCTTTCATCACATTCCCAGTGGGTGAGAAGTTTACATACAGTCAATTAGTATTTGGTAGCATTGTGTTTAACTTTGGTCAAACGTTTTTGGTAGCCTTCCACAAGCTTCCCACAACAAGTTGGATTACTTTTGGCCCATTCCTCATCGCCAAACCCACTGGCTCCAGGTCATCTACAAGTCTTTGCTAGGTAAAGCCCCGCCTTATCTCAGTTCACTGGTCACCATAGCAGCACCCACCCGCAGCACGCGCTCCAGCAGGTATATTTCACTTGTCACCCCCAAAGCCAATTCCTCCTTTGGCCGCCTTTCCCTCCAGTTCTCTGCTGCCAATGACTGGAACGAACTGCAAAAATCGCTGGAGACTCATATCTCCCTCACTAGCTTTAAGCACCAGCTGTCAGAGCAGCTCACAGATCATTCCATCTGTAAATAGCCCATCCAACTACCTCATCCCCATACTGTATATATTTATTTTGCTCCTTTGCGCCACAGTATCTCTACTTGCACATCCATCTTCTGCCCATTCTACCATTCCAGTGTTTAATTGCTATATTGTAATTACATCGCCACTATGGCCTATTTTATTGTCTTACCTCCCTCATCTTACCTCATTTGCACACACTGCATATTTACTTTTTTTTGTCTACTGTATCATTGAGTATGTTTGTTTACTACTCCATGTGCAACTCTTGGTTGTTGTATGTGTCAAACTGCTTTGCTTTATCTTGGCCAGGTCACAGCTGTAAATGAGAACTTCTTCTCAACTTGCCTACCTGGTTAAATAACAGGTGAAATACAAATAAAATAAATACAAAATTCCTCCTGACAGAGCTGGTGTAACAGTCAGGTTTGTAGGTCTCCTTTCTCGCACACGCTTTTTCAGTTCTGCCCACACATTTTCTATAGGATTGAGGTGGCCACTGTGACGGCCACTCCAATACCTTTACTTTGTTGTCCTTAAGCCATTTTGCCACAACTTTGGAAGTATGCTTGGGGTCATTGTCCATTTGGAAGACCCATTTGCGACCAAGCTTTAACTTCCTGACTGATGTCTTCATGTTGCTTCAATATATCCACATCATTTTTCCAGCCTCATTATGTATCTATTTTGTGAAGTGCACCAGTCCCCCCTGCAGCAAGGCACCCCCACGACATGATGCTGCCACCCCCATGCTTCACGGTTGGGATGGTGTTCTTCAGCTTGCAAGCATCCGTTTTTGTTTCATCAGACCAGATGAAATTTCTCCAAAAAGTACATTCTTTGTCCCCATGTGCAGTTGCAAACCGTAGTCTGGCTTTTTAATGGCGGTTTTGGAGCAGTGGCTTCTTCCTTGCTGAGTGGCATTTCAGGTTATGTCGATATAGGACTCGTTTTACTGTGGATATAGATACTTTTGTACCTGTTTCCTCCAGCATCTTCATAAGGTCCTTTGCTGTTGTTCTGGGAATGATTTGCACTTTTCGCACCAAAGTATCCTGAGCGGTATGATGGCTGCGTGGTCCCATGGTGGTTATACTTACGTACTATTGTTTGTACAGATGAATGTGGTTCCTTCAGGCATTTGGGAATTGCTCCCAAGGATGAACCAGACTTGTGAAGGTCTACAATTATTTTTCTGACGTCTTGGCTGATTTCTTTTGATTTTCCCATGATGTCAAGCAAAGAGGCACTGAGTTTGAAGGTAGGCCTTAAAATACATCCACAGGTACACCTCCAATTGACTCAAATGATGTCAATTGGCCCATCAGAAGCTTCTAAAGCCATGACATCATTTTCTGGAGTTTTCCAAGCTGTTTAAAGGCAGTCAACTTAGTGTATGTTAACTTCTGACCCAGTGGAATTGTGATAAAGTGAATTAATCTGTAAACAATTGTTGGAAAAATTACTTGTTGTCATGCACAAAGTAGATGTCCTAACCGACTTGCCAAAACTATAGTTTGTTAACAAGAAATTTGTGGAGTGGTTGAAAAACGAGTTACCGAACGAAACCTAAGTGTATTCTAAACTTCTGACTTCAACTATAGGCTCTGCGTCCATGAGGCTAAAGGAAAGCTTTCCCTGACTGTCAGTTAGTCTTCAGATACACAGAGGTATCTGGGATCATGTTACTGTGCCTCTGAACACATGATGCAGGCTGAAAAGAATGCTACAGAAATACATTTGGCTGCCATTAGTGGGATCACATAGCACATCACACACACACCTTAATTCCCCCAAACCCAGAGCAAAACAACAACAAACAGAGGCTTGTATCATATCAGCTCTGAGATCCGGCTGTTTCCACGAGAACACTGGGTAAACAGGAAATCACACTTCGACCACTAAACCGTTTGAGGGGTTGTGGCTAGATGGTATACAGCAACGGACAGAGGGAGAGCATTTTAGTTAACCTGCTGCCTAAGTAGTCCCAACCTGCTGCCTGAGCACTCGCAGCCCGCAGCCTGAGCACTCCCAACCTGCTGAAAGAGCACTCCCAACCTGCTGAAAGAGCACTCTCAACCTGCTGAAAAAGCACTCTCAACCTGCTGCGAAAAGTCACTTCCGTCTGTAGCTGTATACCATCTAGAGAGAGAGACAAAGCGAGATACAAAAAGAGCGAAAGTAGTGCATTTATAAAGGCAATAGGACGTCCTTTGGTACACTGACACAAGAGTATTTACTAGTCGGGTTGTTTGTAGCCTAAAAGGAGAGGCCTACTGTGTGTAATACTGCGTGTAATACTTAAGATACTGACCTTCTCATATTTACCACAATCTCTCTCAAACATCTTGTGGCTTGTTCCTCCAAGGCTACGTCCCAAATCACACTCTATTCTCTAGACTTGTTACCAGAGCTCTATGGGCCCTGGTCAGATTAAGGGAATAGGGTGCCATTTAGGATGTAGACCTAGGGAATGTGGTAGTGGGGAAGTGGCTGCTTGGACATTAACATTCCACTACCGTGACAAGTGGGTACTTAGCTACTAAATGATTGCAGAAGCTTCGGTCAAGAAGTATCAGAGAGAGCAGATGAGTCGAGTCTGACACCCTAATATGGTGATCTTCCGATCAAACCCCCCAAAAATGTATTGAAAAAATATATATATTTTTCACCACCCCAAAGAAAGAGCGAGAGATGGTGACTGATGTGGTCTGGTTGATGACAAGCGCTTGTCAACAAGCACATAGGTCTCTCTAACTCACACACACTTTAAAATGCAGTTTATTCTGTGCTAGTGATGAGCAGATGACACATTCACAACTGCTATTTTCCAACATGTCTCTGTTTTCACTCAACCACTCTACGAACACCACTCTACCAACCCCACTACCACCACCACTCTACGAACACCTCCACCACTCTACGAACACCTCCACCACTCTACGAACACCTCCACCACTCCACCTCCACCACTCCACCTCCACCACTTCACGAACACCTCCACCACTCTACGAACACCACCAACACCTCCAGCACCACTACCACCACTACCACCAGCACCTCTACCACCAGCACCCCCCTACCAACACCAACACCACTTCACCACTCTACCAACACCACTTCACCACTCTACCACCGCCACCACTCTACCAACGTATCAGAGAGAGCAGATGAGATAGTCGAGTCGAGTCTGACACCCTAATATGGTGATCTTCCGATCAAACCCCCCAAAAATGTATTGAAAAAATAGATATTTTTCACCACCCCAAAGAAAGAGCGAGAGATGGTGACTGATGTGGTCTGGTTGATGACAAGCGCTTGTCAACAAGCACATAGGTCTCTCTAACTCACACACACTTTCAAATGCAGTTTATTCTGTGCAAGTGATGAGCAGATGACACATTCACAACTGCTATTTTCCAACATGTCTCTGTTTTCACTCAACCACTCTACGAACACCACTCTACCAACCCCACTACCACCACCACTCTACGAACCCCTCCACCACTCTACGAACACCTCCACCACTCTACGAACACCTCCACCACTCTACGAACACCTCCACCACTCTACGAACACCTCCACCACTCCACCACTCCACCTCCACCACTCTACGAACACCTCCACCACTCTACGAACACCACCAACACCTCCAGCACCACTACCACCAGCACCTCTACCACCAGCACCCCCCTACCAACACCAACACCACTTCACCACTCTACCAACACCACTTCACCACTCTACCACCACCACCACTCTACCACTCTACCACCGCCACCACTCTACCAACGTATCAGAGAGAGCAGATGAGATGAGTCGAGTCTGACACCCTAATATGGTGATCTTCCGATCAAACCCCCCAAAAATGTATTGAAAAAATATATATTTTACACCACCCCAAAGAAAGAGCGAGAGATGGTGACTGATGTGGTCTGGTTGATGACAAGCGCTTGTCAACAAGCACATAGGTCTCTCTAACTCACACACACTTTAAAATGCAGTTTATTCTGTGCTAGTGACCTCCACCACTCTACGAACACCTCCACCACTCTACGAACACCTCCACCACCACCACTCTACGAACACCTCCACCACCCAGCACCACCAGCACCACTACCACCAACCAACACCCCCTACCAACACCTCTCTACCAACACCACTTCACCACTCTACCACCGCCACCACTCTACCACCGCCACCACTCTACCACCGCCACCACTCTACCACCACTCTACCAACGCCACCACTCTACCAACGCCACCACTCTACCAACGCCACACCACCGCACCACCGCCACCACTCTACCACCGCCACCACTACCACCACTCTACCAACACCACCACTCTACCACCGCCACACCACCGCCACCACTACCACCACTCTACCAACACCACCACTCTACCACCACCAGCCCCTGATTAGTCCCGCTCTACCAGCCACACTCTACCAGCCCAGGTCCCTGCTTAGTAGGGATGGGTACTGAAACCCGGTGTTAAACGGGCCCCGGGGCTAAATGATGAAAGATGGTAGTATTGATTAGCTACAACGTTATCGGTTCTGCTTTCGGTACTGGAGATATTAAGAAAATACATTTCCTATTTATTATTACTACATAAACGTTATCTTGTACATTTTTATCTCACCAACCGTTTCTAATTTTGCAGTAAGTATGAAGACATTTGTCTATGATGCATTTTCGCTATTCCCAATCCAGAAGAGAGAGATCTCTCCCTACAGCACACACAGCACCCTGCTCTTAATTAGTGACGACAGTGGAGAGAGCTAAACAATACTCTGTTGCCACAACAACAAGACATTCTGCTTGTAAAGGGGAGGAAACACGAGCAATCTGTCCAAACATCTATGGAAAGTGCATCATGTACAGGCAGAGAAGTGCACAGTGTTCGACTGCCTAGCTCGTAGTTCTTTCCCTCGTTGCCTGATCTACGTTAGGTATGTATGCTAGCAGTCTAGAGCCCACACACACACGGAGTTAACTAGATTATATGAACATGGGTTCCTGATCAAAAAGACCCATTAGCCAGCTGATTTCTTAGCTATGGGTGAGTTCAGAAATTCAAATCACCCATTAAAAGGATTTTGCAACTTTGTTAAAACTTGTTGCATCTCTAGGGGCGCCATTTCATTTTTGGATAAAAAACGTTCCCGTTTTAAGCGAGATATTTTGTCACGAAAAGATGCTCGACTATGCATATATATTCAGAAAAGAAAGAAAACACTGAAGTTTCAGAATCTGCAAAGATTTTGTCTGTAAGTGCCCCAGAACTCATTCTACAGGCGAAACCAAGATGAAACGTCAAACAGGAAATGAGCAGAATTTCTGAAGCTCTGTTTTCTAATGTCTCCTTATATGGCTGTGAATGCGACAGGAATAAGCTTAGACCTTCTGCCGTTCCCCCAAGATGTCGGCAGCATTGTGACGTATTTGTAGGCATATCATTGGAAGATTGACCATAAGAGACTACATTTTCCAAGTGTCCCCCTGGTGTCCTGCGTCGAAACTGGTGCGCAAAGCCAGGTGCAAGTATTTTTCCATTTGATTGAGAGGAGAAACCATGCTTCCACGAATGATATATCATCGAAGAGATATGTGAAAAACACCTTGAGGATTGATTCTAAACAACGTTTGCCATGTTTTCAGTCAATATTATGGAGTTAATTTGGAAAAAAGTTCACGTTTTGAGGACTGAATTTTTTTTTTTTTTTTGGTAGCCAAATGTGATGTACAAAACGGAGCTATTTCTAATACACAAAGAATCTTTTTGGAAAAATTGAGCATTTGCTATCTAACTGAGAGTCTCCTCATTGAAAACATCCGAAGTTCTTCAAAGGTAAATTATTTTATTTGAAGGCTTTTATGTTTTTGTTGAAATGTTGCATGCTGGATGCTAACGCTAATGCTAACGCTAAATGCTACGCTAGCTAGCTACTTTTACACAAATGATTGTTTTCCTATGGTTGAGAAGCATATTTTGAAAATCTGAGATGACAGTGTTGTTTACAAAAGGCTAAGCTTGAGAGATGGCATATTTATTTCGAATTGCAAAAATCGCTGAAGTTGGAGACTTTTATCTCCCTCACCAACTTCAAACATCTGCTATCTGAGCAGCTAACCGATCGCTGCAGCTGTACATAGTCTATTGGTAAATAGCCCACCCATTTTCACCTACCTCATCCCCATACTGTTTTTATTTATTTATTTTTCTGCTCTTTTGCACACCAATATCTCTATCTCTACCTTTACATAACCATCTGATCATTTATCACTCCAGTGTTAATCTGCATAATTGTAATTATTTGCCTACCTTCTCATGCCTTTTGCACACAATGTGTATATATAGACTCCCCTTTTTTCTACTGTGTTATTGACTTGTTAATTGTTTACTCCATGTGTAACTCTGTGTTGTCTGTTCACACTGCTATGCCTTATCTTGGCCAGGTCGCAGTTGCAAATGAGAACTTGTTCTCAACTAGCCTACCTGGTTAAATAAAGGTGAAATAAAAAAATAAAAATAAAAAAAATTCATTTCATTTGCGATTTTCATGAATAGTTAACGTTGCGTTATGGTAATGAGCTTGAGTCTGTATTCACGATCCCGGATCCAGGATGGGGAGATCAGAAAGGTTAAAGTCCCTTCACGCTGGCAGCTAGTGGGAAGATGACTGAGGACAGGGTGAATGAGTGCCACCTAGCCGTGACCAAGGTCATAGTGAAAGGCCTAAACCCCTTTGCAACAGTGGAGTCCAAGGGCTTTAGGTAACAGTCGGTATATATTGAGATGTATTCATGTTTAGGATATAGTAGTATAAAATGGTTTAATGTTAGTCCCATCACTCCACAATACAACACAATAATTCAATAATGATAATTCAACACATTAACTTTTTTTTTTTTTTATGTAGAAGAGATGAGCAAGGCCCTCAACCCCAAAAATACCCCTCCCTCCAGGAGTTACCTCAGTGACACATTCATTCCTACCTGGTATGGTATAGAAAAGGCCAATGTGATGACTGAGCTGAAGAAGCTGGCCACACATCAGACAGGTGAACCAGCCTCTGTCAGGACCACTATCTCACGGTTACAGTGCACTACACAAGCCAGGTCAGTGTAAAACAGAAGCTCCTCCACACCAGGACAGTGTAAAACAGCTCCTCCACACCAGGGCAGTGTAAAACAGAATGTCCTCCACACCAGGACAGTGTAAAACAGAAGGTCCACCACACCAGGACAGTGTAAAACAGAAGGTCCACCATACCAGGACAGTGTAAAACAGAAGGTCCACCACACCAGGACAGTGTAAAACAGAAGGTCCTCCACACCAGGACAGTGTAAAACAGAAGGTCCTCCACACCAGGACAGTGTACAACAGAAGGTCCTCCACACCAGGACAGTGTACAACAGAAGGTCCACCACACCAGGACAGTGTAAAACAGAAGGTCCTCCACACCAGGACAGTGTACAACAGAAGGTCCACCACACCAGGACAGTGTAAAACAGAAGGTCCTCCACACCAGGACAGTGTACAACAGAAGGTCCTCCACACCAGGCAGTGTACAACAGAAGGTCCTCCACACCAGGACAGTGTAAAACAGCTCCTCCACACCAGGACAGTGTAAAACAGCTCCTCCACACCAGGACAGTGAAAAACAGAAGGTCCTCCACACCAGGACAGTGTAAAACAGAAGCTCCTCCACACCAGGACAGAGTACAAATTCCAAACTGGCCAAGTAATGACAGAGGAGATCTCAGACATTCTGGAAGAGTTTGAGAGAGCAGCACAAGGTTGTAGCTGTGACTGTTGATAACATGGATGATGTTGCCATCAAGAGGCTACACATCCTAAAAATAGGATGCTTTGCACACGCACACGCACAAACACACACCGAATCTGGCAGCGCAGAAAATCGACCAAGTGACTTCCATTGATAAATGTCCAGCCCCAATCAGAGCAGTGGTCGTGTGGTTCAGGAGATCCTCCATGTCCAGCCCCAATCAGAGCAGTGGTCGTGTGGTTCAGGAGATCCTCCATGTCCAAAACAGTCTTGAAGGAGAAGCAGCAGCTCCTTGGTAAGAAGCCAATTCAATCTATTAAAGTATTATTTTGAAATTCCCACAATATAACAATTTAATTCAATATTCAAGTGTGCGGTAATTAAATGTATGTTGTTTTTTGATTCAGTTTCAGGCCTTCGCGCAACACTCACTCATCCTTGATGTCAGGACCAGATGGAACTCTAACGATAGAGAGATTCGTGGAGCAGTAGGCAGTGATCCAAGCAGCATGCCTGACCCACGACTGAGAAAAGCAACGACCAAGGACAACTTGGACTGTCTGAAGGACGAGGACTTCCATAAGGCAGAGGAGTTTGTCCAGCTCATGAGAATCATCTATACATCCACACTGTGTGTGTGTCATGTGAAATGAATGCCACCTGTGGACAGATCAAACCCATCCTCCACAAACTGGAAGAGCACTTCACTGTGAAGCATGAAGATACAACGTTTGTGGCAACCGTCAAAGAGATGGTGTGGGAGAACCTCTCCGACCGCTATCAGGATAAGGACATTCAAGCCTTCCTGCATGAGGCCGCAGCAATGGACCCCAGATTTAAAGGGAGGCCGGTGAGTGACGCCACCTGGGACAGACTGAGGAAGGCAACTGTTGAGGCCAATGTGACAGGAGCAACACCAGGGCTTTCAGAGGAGCCGGAGCAGACAGACACAGAGCACCAGCCACAGGAGGAGTCTGAATGAGAAGGAGAGGAAATGGAGGAGACAGTCCCTCCATTGTACAAAACAAGGAGTGCATTGGAGGAGCTGTTCTCAGAAGAGGACAAGGAGTTGAGGTTGACGGTCCAACAGGACACCACGTCCCTCACCCTCAGCGAGCATGTTAACCTAGAGGTGAAGCTCTACAAAGGCCTGCCTCCCATCCCCATGGCTGAAGATCCTGTGATGTAGTGGTGGGAGAAGAGAGCTACTCTGCCCCTCCTCACAAACATTGAAACAGCTACCTCTGTGCTCAAGCCTCCTCCACCCCTAGCGAGAGAGTATTTGACTGCAGGGAACACAATAAGTCAGGGGAGGTCCCATCTTCTGCCAGAGAAGGCAAATATGTTGATCTTTCTCCAGAAGAACTGCTAAGAACTATTAGTCATTTTGCAGCCTACCTGCAGGCCCCACCCGTGTTGCTCTATACCACTGTATAATCCTTCTGCAGCCTACCTGCAGGCCCCACCCGTGTTGCTCTATACCACTGTCTTATATTCTGCACCTACCTGCAGGCCCCACCCGTGTTGCCCTATACCACTGTATAGTCCTTCTGCAGCCTACCTGCAGGCCCCACCCGTGTTGCTCTATACCACTGTCTTATCTTCTGCAGTCTACCGGCAGGCCCCACCCGTGTTGCCCTATACCACTGTCTTATCTTCTGCAGCCTACCTGCAGGCCCCACCCGTGTTGCCCTATACCACTGTCTTATCTTCTGCAGCCTACCTGCAGGTCCCACCCGTGTTGCCCTATACCACTGTCTTTCCTTCTGCAGCCTACCTGCAGGCCCCACCCGTGTTGCCCTATACCACTGTCTTATCTTCTGCAGCCTACCTGCAGGCCCCACCCGTGTCGCTCTATACCACTGCCTTATATTCTGCAGGCCCCACCCGTGTTGCCCTATACCACTGTCTTATCTTCTGCAGCCTACCTGCAGGCCCCACCCGTGTCGCTCTATACCACTGCCTTATATTCTGCAGGCCCCACCCGTGTTGCCCTATACCACTGTCTTATCTTCTGCAGCCTACCTGCAGGCCCCACCCGTGTTGCTCTATACCACTGTCTTATCTTCTGCAGCCTACCTGCAGGCCCCACCCGTGTTGCTCTATACCACTGTCTTATCTTCTGCAGCCTACCTGCAGGCCCCACCCGTGTTGCCCTATACCACTGTCTTATATTCTGCAGGCCCCACCCGTGTTGCCCTATACCACTGTCTTATCTTCTGCAGCCTACCTGCAGGCCCCACCTGTGTTGCTCTATACCACTGTCTTATCTTCTGCAGCCTACCTGCAGGCC
Organism: Oncorhynchus mykiss; assembly: GCF_013265735.2. Taxonomy (NCBI): domain Eukaryota; kingdom Metazoa; phylum Chordata; class Actinopteri; order Salmoniformes; family Salmonidae; genus Oncorhynchus; species Oncorhynchus mykiss. The sequence goes on from NC_048572.1 coordinate 82,920,894, forward strand.
CCACCCGTGTTGCTCTATACCACTGTCTTATCTTCTGCAGCCTACCTGCAGGCCCCACCCCTGTTGCTCTATACCACTGTCTTATCTTCTGCAGCCTACCTGCAGGCCCCACCCGTGTTGCTCTATACCACTGTCTTATCTTCTGCAGCCTACCTGCAGGCCCCACCCGTGTTGCTCTATACCACTGTCTTATCTTCTGCAGCCTACCTGCAGGCCCCAACCGTGTTGCTCTATACCACTGTCTTATCTTCTGCAGCCTACCTGTCTTTCCACCACCACAACATTAATCTCTAATAGTGATTTGTTCAAAACATTGCTTTATTTTCTGAAATGTCAAATCATTAAAAAAATATATATATATTTACAGCAAAAGAAACAGCAATGTTATGGTATTGGTAGAGATATATCTTTTCTTAATTTGTTTTTGTTTTTTCCCATAAAAATAATAAGAATAGCATTAAAGTACCGGATCGATAACCAATATCGGTAAGAGTAGTAATACCATTAAAATCTTAACGATACCCATCCCTACTGCTTAGTCCCTCTACCAGCCTCACTCTACCAGCCCATGTCCCTGCTTAGTCCCTCTACCAACCTCCCTCTACCAGCCCATGTCCCTGATTAGTCCCTCTACCAGTCTCACTCTGCCAGCCCATGTCCCTGATTAGTCCCTCTACCAGCCTCCCTCTACCAGCCCATGTCCCTGATTAGTCCCTCTACCAGTCTCACTCTGCCAGCCTCACTCTACCAGCCCATGTCCCTGATTAGTCCCTCTACCAGCCCATGTCCCTGCTTAGTCCCTCTACCAGCCTCACTCTACCAGCCCATGTCCCTGCTTAGTCCCTCTACCAGTCTCACTCTGCCAGCCTCACTCTACCAGCCCATGTCCCTGATTAGTCCCTCTACCAGCCCATGTCCCTGCTTAGTCCCTCTACCAGCCTCACTCTACCAGCCCATGTCCCTGCTTAGTCCCTCTACCAGTCTCACTCTGCCAGCCTCACTCTACCAGCCCATGTCCCTGATTAGTCCCTCTACCAGCCCATGTCCCTGCTTAGTCCCTCTACCAGTCTCACTCTGCCAGCCTCACTCTACCAGCCCATGTCCCTGCTTAGTCCCTCTACCAACCTCCCTCTACCAGCCCATGTCCCTGCTTAGTCCCTCTACCAGTCTCACTCTGCCAGCCTCACTCTACCAGCCCATGTCCCTGCTTAGTCCCTCTACCAACCTCACTCTACCAGCCCATGTCCCTGATTAGTCCGTCTACCAACCTCCCTCTACCAGCCCATGTCCCTGCTTAGTCCCTCTACCAGTCTCACTCTGCCAGCCTCACTCTACCAGCCCATGTCCCTGCTTAGTCCCTCTACCAACCTCACTCTACCAGCCCATGTCCCTGATTAGTCCGTCTACCAACCTCACTCTACCAGCCCATGTCCCTGCTTAGTCCCTCTACCAGCCTCACTCTACCAGCCCATGTCCCTGATTAGTCCGTCTACCAACCTCACTCTACCAGCCCATGTCCCTGCTTAGTCCCTCTACCAGCCTCACTCTACCAGCCCATGTCCCTGCTTAGTCCGTCTACCAACCTCCCTCTACCAGCCCATGTCCCTGATTAGTCCCGCTACCAGCCCATGTCCCTGATTAGTCCGTCTACCAACCTCACTCTACCAGCCCATGTCCCTGCTTAGTCCCTCTACCAGCCTCTCTACCAGCCCATGTCCCTGATTAGTCCGTCTACCAACCTCACTCTACCAGCCCATGTCCCTGCTTAGTCCCTCTACCAACCTCCCTCTACCAGCCCATGTCCCTGCTTAGTCCCTCTACCAACCTCCCTCTACCAGCCCATGTCCCTGCTTAGTCCCTCTACCAGTCTCACTCTGCCAGCCCATGTCCCTGATTAGTCCGTCTACCAACCTCACTCTACCAGCCCATGTCCCTGCTTAGTCCCTCTACCAGCCTCACTCTACCAGTCCATGTCCCTGATTAGTCCGTCTACCAACCTCACTCTACCAGCCCATGTCCCTGCTTAGTCCCTCTACCAGCCTCACTCTACCAGCCCATGTCCCTGCTTAGTCCATCTACCAACCTCCCTCTACCAGCCCATGTCCCTGCTTAGTCCCTCTACCAGCCTCACTCTACCAGCCCATGTCCCTGCTTAGTCCCTCTACCAACCTCCCTCTACCAGCCCATGTCCCTGCTTAGTCACTCTACCAGCCCATGTCCCTGATTAGTCCCTCCCTACCAGCCTCACTATCAGCGCATGTCCCCGATTAGTACCTCTCTACCAGCCTCACTCTACCAATACCAGCCCATGTCCCTGACTGCCTAGTGCCTCTCCCTATGATCCTTTACACCAGCCAGACGACATACAATGCACCAGCCTGACGTCATACAATGCACCAGCCTGACGTCATACAATGCACCAGCCTGACGTCATACAATGCACCAGCCTGACGACATACAATGCACCAGCCTGACGACATACAATGCACCAGCCTGACGACATACAATGCACCAGCCTGACGACATACAATGCACCAGCCTGACGACATACAATGCACCAGCCTGACGACAAACAATGCACCAGCCTGACGACAAACAATGCACCAGCCTGACGACAAACAATGCACCAGCCTGACGACAAACAATGCACCAGCCTGACGACATACAATGCACCAGCCTGACGTCATACAATGCACCAGCCTGACGTCATACAATGCACCAGCCTGACGTCATACAATGCACCAGCCTGACGTCATACAATGCACCAGCCTGACGTCATACAATGCACCAGCCTGACGACATACAATGCACCAGCCTGACGACATACAATGCACCAGCCTGACGACATACAATGCACCAGCCTGACGACATACAATGCACCATACAATATGAAGTATTGATAAGGAAGAGAGTAACGCACTCACACAAATCACCAAAACAAATTGGTCAAATTAACCTGTTTCGGATAGGGGGCAGCATTTTCACGTTTGGAAACTGTCTGCTACTCAGGCCCAGTTGCTAATATATGCATATTATTAATAGATTTGGATAGAAAACACTATACTCTGAAGTTTCTAAAACTGTTTGAATGATGTCTGTGAGTATAACAGAACTCATATGGCAGGCAAAAACCTGAGGAAAATCCAACTAGGAAGTGGGAAATCTGAGGTTTGTAGTTTTTCAACTCATTGCCTATCGCATATACAGTGTCTATGGGGTCATATTGCACGTCCTAAGGCTTCCACTAGATGCCAACAGTCTTTAGAACCTTGTTTGATGATTCTACTGTGAAGTGGGGGCTAATGAGAGCTGTTTGAGCAAGGTGTCTGGCAGAATGCCATTAGCTGATCATGCGTGTGCATGTGAGAGGTAGCTGCATTCCATCGCATTTCTAAAGACAAAGGAATTCTCCGGTTGGAACATTATTGAAGAGTTATGTTAAAAACATCCTAAAGATTGATTCTATACATCGTTTGACATGTTTCTATGAACTGTAATAGAACTTTTTGAACATTCGCCTGAACTTGTTCGCACCTTGTGAGTTTGGATTTGTGAACTGAACGCACTAACAAAAGGAGGTATTTGGACATAAATGATGGACTTCATCGAACAAATCAAACATTTATTGTGGAACTGGGATTCCTGGGAGTGCATTCTGATGAAGATCATCAAAGGTAAGTGAATATTTATAACACTATTTCGGACTTTTACTGACTCTACCTGTGCCTTGTTTTTGTTGTCTGCGCGCTGTACTAAAATTATTGCATGGTTTGCTTTTTCCGTAAAGTATTTTTCAAATCTGACACAGCGGTTGCATTATTAAGGAGAAGTATATCTTTAATTCCATGTATAACCCTTGTATTTTCAACAACATTTATGATGAGTATTTCCATAAATTGATGTAGTTCTCTGCAAATTCACAGGATGTTTTCGAGGCACAACATTACTGAACAATAACGTGCTGAGATTTTTGGATATAAATATGAACTTTATCGAACAAAACATACATGTATTGTGTAACATGAAGTCCTATGAGTGCCATCTGATGAAGATCATCAAAGTTAGTGATTCATTTTATCTCTATTTCTGCTTTTTGTAATTCCTCTCTTTGGCTGGAAAATGGAAGTATGTGTTTTTGTGACTAGGCTCTGACCTAACATCATATGTTGTGCTTTCGCTGTAAAGTATTTTTGAAATCGGACACGATGGGTAGATTAACAAGAAGTTAAGCTTAAATTTGGCGTTTTGCACTTGTGAATGTATGAAAGTTAAATATATATATATATTTTTAAAACCTAGCCCTAACAAGTTGAGAGGGAGGGCAAGTGAGCAAGAGGAGGAGAGGAGAGAGAGTAGAAGAGGAGAGAGAGTAGAAGAGAGGGAGGGCAAGTGAGCAAGAGTAGGAGAGGAGAGCGAGGGAGAGGAGAGCGAGGGAGAGGAGAGCGAGAGAGAGGAGAGCGAGAGAGAGGAGAGCGAGAGAGAGGAGAGCGAGGAGAGCGCGAGAGAGAGCGAGAGAGAGAGCGAGAGAGAGCGAGGAGAGAGCGAGGAGAGAGCGAGGAGAGAGCGAGAGAGAGAGGAGAGCGAGAGAGAGCGAGAGAGAGGAGAGCGAGAGAGAGGAGAGCGAGAGAGAGGAGAGCGAGAGAGAGGAGAGCGAGAGAGAGGAGAGAGCGGCTAGAGAGTGAGAGAGGAGAGAGCGAGAGAGAGCGAGAGCGAGAGAGAGGAGAGAGCGAGAGCGAGAGAGAGGAGAGAGCGAGAGCGAGAGAGAGGAGAGAGCGAGAGCGAGAGCGAGAGCGAGGAGAGAGCGAGAGGAGAGCGAGAGAGGAGAGAGCGAGAGAGAGGAGAGAGCGAGAGAGAGGAGAGAGCGAGAGAGAAGAGAGAGCGAGAGAGAGGAGAGCGAGAGAGAGGAGAGCGAGAGAGAGGAGAGCGAGGAGAGCGCGAGAGAGAGCGAGAGAGAGAGCGAGAGAGAGCGAGGAGAGAGCGAGGAGAGAGCGAGGAGAGAGCGAGAGAGAGAGGAGAGCGAGAGAGAGCGAGAGAGAGGAGAGCGAGAGAGAGGAGAGCGAGAGAGAGGAGAGCGAGAGAGAGGAGAGCGAGAGAGAGGAGAGCGAGAGAGAGGAGAGAGCGGCTAGAGAGTGAGAGAGGAGAGAGCGAGAGAGAGCGAGAGCGAGAGAGAGGAGAGAGCGAGAGCGAGAGAGAGGAGAGAGCGAGAGCGAGAGAGAGGAGAGAGCGAGAGCGAGAGCGAGAGCGAGAGCGAGGAGAGAGCGAGAGGAGAGCGAGAGAGGAGAGAGCGAGAGAGAGGAGAGAGCGAGAGAGAAGAGAGAGCGAGAGAGAGGAGAGCGAGAGAGAGGAGAGCGAGAGAGAGGAGAGCGAGAGAGAGGAGAGCGAGAGAGAGGAGAGCGAGAGAGAGGAGAGCGAGAGAGAAGAGAGCGAGAGAGAGGAGAGCGAGAGAGAGGAGAGCGAGAGAGAGGAGAGAGAGGAGAGCGAGGAGAGAGAGGAGAGCGAGAGAGAGGAGAGCGAGAGAGAGGAGAGAGAGGCGAGAGCGAGAGAGAGGAGAGAGCGAGAGAGGCGAGAGCGAGAGAGGAGAGAGAGAGGAGAGAGCGAGAGAGAAGAGAGAGCGAGAGAGAAGAGATAGCGAGAGAGAAGAGATAGCGAGAGAGAAGAGAGAGCGAGAGAGGAGAGAGAGGAGAGAGCGAGAGAGAAGAGAGAGCGAGAGAGAAGAGAGAGCGAGAGAGGAGAGCGAGAGAGAGGAGAGCGAGAGAGAGGAGAGCGAGAGAGAGGAGAGCGAGAGAGAGGAGAGCGAGAGAGAGGAGAGCGAGAGAGAGGAGAGCGAGAGAGAGGAGAGCGAGAGAGAGGAGAGCGAGGAGAGCGAGAGAGAGGAGAGCGAGAGAGAGGAGAGAGAGGAGAGCGAGAGAGAGGAGAGCGAGAGAGAGGAGAGACATACATGTATTGTGTAACATGAAGTCCTATGAGTGCCATCTGATGAAGATCATCAAAGTTAGTGATTCATTTTATCTCTATTTCTGCTTTTTGTAATTCCTCTCTTTGGCTGGAAAATGGAAGTATGTGTTTTTGTGACTAGGCTCTGACCTAACATCATATGTTGTGCTTTCGCTGTAAAGTATTTTTGAAATCGGACACGATGGGTAGATTAACAAGAAGTTAAGCTTAAATTTGGCGTTTTGCACTTGTGAATGTATGAAAGTTAAATATATATATATATTTTTAAAACCTAGCCCTAACAAGTTGAGAGGGAGGGCAAGTGAGCAAGAGGAGGAGAGGAGAGAGAGTAGAAGAGGAGAGAGAGTAGAAGAGAGGGAGGGCAAGTGAGCAAGAGTAGGAGAGGAGAGCGAGGGAGAGGAGAGCGAGGGAGAGGAGAGCGAGAGAGAGGAGAGCGAGAGAGAGGAGAGCGAGGAGAGCGCGAGAGAGAGCGAGAGAGAGAGCGAGAGAGAGCGAGGAGAGAGCGAGGAGAGAGCGAGGAGAGAGCGAGAGAGAGAGGAGAGCGAGAGAGAGGAGAGCGAGAGAGAGGAGAGCGAGAGAGAGGAGAGCGAGAGAGAGGAGAGCGAGAGAGAGGAGAGCGAGAGAGAGGAGAGAGCGGCTAGAGAGTGAGAGAGGAGAGAGCGAGAGAGAGCGAGAGCGAGAGAGAGGAGAGAGCGAGAGCGAGAGAGAGGAGAGAGCGAGAGCGAGAGAGAGGAGAGAGCGAGAGCGAGAGCGAGGAGAGAGCGAGAGGAGAGCGAGAGAGGAGAGAGCGAGAGAGAGGAGAGAGCGAGAGAGAAGAGAGAGCGAGAGAGAGGAGAGCGAGAGAGAGGAGAGCGAGAGAGAGGAGAGCGAGAGAGAGGAGAGTGAGAGAGAGGAGAGCGAGAGAGAAGAGAGCGAGAGAGAGGAGAGCGAGAGAGAGGAGAGCGAGAGAGAGGAGAGAGAGGAGAGCGAGGAGAGAGGAGAGCGAGAGAGAGGAGAGCGAGAGAGAGGAGAGAGAGGCGAGAGCGAGAGAGAGGAGAGAGCGAGAGAGGCGAGAGCGAGAGAGGAGAGAGAGAGGAGAGAGCGAGAGAGAAGAGAGAGCGAGAGAGAAGAGAGAGCGAGAGAGAGGAGAGAGCGAGAGAGGAGAGAGAGGAGAGAGCGAGAGAGAAGAGAGAGCGAGAGAGAAGAGAGAGCGAGAGAGGAGAGCGAGAGAGAGGAGAGCGAGAGAGAGGAGAGCGAGAGAGAGGAGAGCGAGAGAGAGGAGAGCGAGAGAGAGGAGAGCGAGAGAGAGGAGAGCGAGAGAGAGGAGAGCGAGAGAGAGGAGAGCGAGAGAGAGGAGAGCGAGCGAGAGGAGAGCGAGAGAGAGGAGAGCGAGAGAGAGGAGAGCGAGAGAGAGGAGAGCGAGAGAGAGGAGAGCGAGGAGAGCGAGAGAGAGGAGAGCGAGAGAGAGGAGAGCGAGAGAGAGGAGAGAGAGGAGAGCGAGAGAGAGGAGAGCGAGAGAGAGGAGAGAGAGGAGAGCGAGAGAGAGGAGAGCGAGAGAGAGGAGAGCGAGAGAGAGGAGAGCGAGAGAGAGGAGAGCGAGAGAGAGGAGAGCGAGAGAGAGGAGAGCGAGAGAGAGGAGAGCGGAGCGAGAGAGAGAGGAGAGCGAGAGAGAGGAGAGCGAGAGAGAGGAGAGCGAGAGAGAGGAGAGCGAGAGAGAGGAGAGAGAGGAGAGCGAGAGAGAGGAGAGCGAGGAGAGCGAGGAGAGCGAGGAGAGAGAGGAGAGCGAGAGAGAGGAGAGCGAGAGAGAGAGGAGATAGAGGGAGGGCAAGTGAGCAACACTTGAGAGAGAGGGGAAAGAAGAGATGGATGAAACGTGGAACAACAGTACATCAGAGGAAATAAAGTGTCTTTAGGGTTGGGTAGGTTCCTAAAGATTTATAATCTGTCCTTTTTGGATTAAAGTGTGATGTTTTTTTTTTTAAGTAGGCTAATAATAATAATAATGATCTTGTGTAATTTCTCTTTCATTTCCTGGTCACCTGTTTGGCAGTTGGTAGTCCGGTCTGAGTCATAGCAACAGGGTTCGTCAGCAACAGGAACTGTAAACAATTTCATTAGCTAGTCTGTTATGCCAGCCTCCAGTAACAGAACAACAACACACAGGCGGACTCCCAAATGTTGCCCTATTCCCTATATAGTCCCCTATGGGCCCTGGTCAAACGTAGTTCACTATGTAGGGAATAGGGGGCCATTTGAGACGCAATGGTACTTTGTTGTTTAATATCACCCAGCTTGTGCTGCTGTCTGTAATGACAGGATGTCCCAACGGTCCCAATATGACGAGTATACAGATGATCAACAAGACAGAGACAGGGAGGGGGGAGAGGAAGTGAGGGAGGGAAAGAGAGAGGGAGACAGTGATAGAGAGAGCGATGGAGGGAAAGAGATGGAGAGAGTGAGGGAGCAAGAGGGATAGAGAGAGCAATGGAGGGAAAGATGGAAAGGGAGAGAGAGAGGGAGCGAGTGGGAGGGAGGGAGGGAAAGAGAGAGAGGGAGGAAGGGAAAGAGATGGAAAGAGGGAAAGAGAGCGGGTGGGAGGGAGGGAAAGAGAGAGAGTTGGAGGGAAAGAGATGGAAAGAGGGAAAGAGAGCGGGTGGGAGGGAGAGAAAAAGAGAGAGGGAGGGAGCGAGTGAGAGAGCGATGGAGTGAAAGAGATGGAAAGGGAGGGAAAGAGCGATGGAGGGAAAGAGATGGAAAGGGAGGGAAAGAGAGAGGGAGGGAGCGAGTGACAGATAGAAAGCGATGCAGTGAAAGAGATGGAAAGGGAGGGAGGGAGAGATCGAGAGAGCGATGGAGGGAAAGAAATGTAAAGGGAGGGAAAGAGAGCGATGGAGGGAAAGAGATGGAAAGGGAGGGAGATTTTGATTCGTTTTAATTTACCTTCTAACAGTGTTTGGTTTGTTAAAATGTGATACTCATCTCCGGCACATGTAATGTCCGTTTTTATAGCTTACTCCATTTGCTACTTTTCTCCCTTCTCTCCTGCTGCATACCACTTCATAAAACAAGTCCTGCCACCTCCCATACCAAGCCCTGCCCCCTGCCACGCCCCCTCCCACACCAAGCCCCGCCCCGTCACTCAAGGAGAGAGCAGTTCCTCAACCACGGAGTCATCGAGTCTCTTTCCGTTCACACTGCAGTCTGCATGGTCAGATAGATTTAACAAGACGTTGGTGAAAACGATGCTGCTTTCCACAAGCATTCTATAATTAGGGAAAGGGAGATACCTAGTCAGTTGTACAACTGAATGCACTCAACTGAAATGTGTCTCCCAGCATTTATCCCAAACCCCAATTACACGATTAGTTTATGTATCTCACGGTCTATAAACTACTGTCAGCTAGTTTTAATTTCTTAGCAAGCTGTGGCTAAAATAAATCATGTTAGACACTAATGCTAATCGCTAGTTAGCTGGCTAACTTTAGCTAGCTTACAAAATGTACTAAGCGTCAGAGCAAATGCAGCTAACGAATTCAGACTGGTACCAGCGCTGGTGTAGGCAGAGATTTGATTTATTTCACTTTTTTTTTAAGCCCGTTTGTGCAATGGGATCTTCTAAATCGGAGAGGAATAGGCGAAGCATGACTACGTTAGCTAGCTACATATGGTAAGAACGCATGTAATGCAATATCTAATTAGGGTCCCATGGAAACACTGACCAACACATTTGTTCCTACCCTGTCAATAATTCCTCCCTGCCTTATTAATTTGCTGTCATGTCAAACAATGCATTCAAGGTGCTGCCCACTATATTCCCAATATATAATTTCCATGATTCCAACAGTTTACCAATTAACTAGGCTTTGTTTTTTGAACCATATCTTGCAGCCCTGCATGATACAGTGTGGAAATTACAACAAAAGTGCAGGAAATGCAGAAATGGATGAAAATGAAAATAATGTGTTTTTTTTACGTTTGGTTGAACAATATAAAACAAATCAGAACGAAGAAAGACCCAATGAAATCACTTAGAATTTATGTGTTGCCGTCATCTTTCCCTCGATCCTTGCCAGTCTCTTCTGCTGAAAAACATCCACACAACAGGATGCTAACACCACCATGCCGCACCGTACGGATGATGCCAGGTTTCCTCCAGACGTGACGCTTGTCATTCAGGCCAAAGAGTTCAATCTTAGTTTCATCAGACCAGAGAATCTTGTTTCTCATGGTCTGGGAGTCTTTGGGTGCTTTTTGGCAAAATCCAAGAGGGCTGTCATGTACCTTTTACTGAGGAGTGGCTTCTGCCTGACCACTCTACCATAAAGGCCTGATTGGTGGAGTGTTGTAGAGATGGTTGTCCTTCTGGAAGGTTCTCCCATCTCCACAGACGAACTCTAGAGCTCTGTCACAGTGACCATTGGGTTCTTGGTCACCTCCCTGACTGCCCTTCCTGACCAAGACCCTTCTCCCCTGATTGCTGTTTGGACAGGCAGCCAGCTCTAGGAAGAGTCTTTGTGGTTCCAAACTTCTTCCATTTTAGAATGATGGAGGCCACTGTGTTTTTGGAGACCTTTAATACTCCTTCCCCAGATCTGTACCTCGACACAATCCTGTCTCTGAGCTCTGTGGACAATTCCTTCGACATGGCTTGGTTTTTGCTCTGACATGCACTGTCAACTGTGGGACCTTATTTAGACAGGTTTGTGCCTTTCCAAATCATGTCCAATCAATTGAATTTACCACAGGTAGACTCCAGTGAAGTTGTAGAAACATCTCAAGGATGATCAATGGAAACAGGATCTGAGCACAATTTCAAGTCTCATAAGAAAGTATGTAAACAAGGTGTTTTTTTTTATTTTAATACATTTGCTAAAATTTCTAAAAACCTATTTTCACTTAGTCATTCTGGGGTATTGTGTGTAGATTGATGAGGAATTTATTTGATTTAATGAATTTCAGAATAAGGCTGTAACGTATCAAAATGTGGAAAAAGTCAAGGGGTCTGAAAACTTTCTGAATGCACTGTATATCTCCATAGTTGTTAAGGTCATTTCTGTTAACTTCTTAAGGGATAGGGGGCAGCATTTTCACTTTTGGATAAATAGCGTGCCCAATTTCAACTTCCTGCTACTCATGCCAAGAATATAAGATATGCATATTATTTGGATATTTGGATAGAAAACACTGAAGTTTCTAAAACTGTTTGAATCATGTCTGTGAGTATAACAGAACTTATATAGCAGGCAAAACCCTGAGGACTAACTGTTCAGATTTTTTTTTAGGTCTCTGTTCAGTGAGTTCTCATTGGGAAACGATATTTCTTAGGAACTTGTTTTCAGTCTTTGGAATTTGGTTGAGGTTATTCCTTTGTGCAATGAAGAAGTAGGCCAACTAGGAACTGGGTAACACTGTTGAGAGTTGCGCAAAAATTGAAAAGTAGTGTTGGTTTGTCGTCTTCCTGTATTGAACACAGATAGACCCGTCTTCAATTTGATCGATTATTAACTTCTTGGAACTTTGGGGGCGGTATTTCATTATTGGATAAAAAAACGTTCCCGTTTTAAGCGCGATATTTTGTCACGAAAAGATGCTCGAATATGCATATAATTGACAGCTTTGGAAAGAAAACTCTGACGTTTCCAAAACTGCAAAGATATCGTCTGTGAGTGCCACAGAACTGATGCTACAGGCGAAACCAAGATGACATTTCAAACAGGAAGTGCCCCAGATTTTGAAGGCGCTGCGTTCCAATGAGTCCATATCTGGCTGTGAATGGGTCACGAATGAGCTTAGACTTTCTGTCGTTTCCCCATAGTGTCGACAGCATTGTGACGTATTTGTAGGCATATCATTGGAAGATTGACCATTTTACACTACATATGGTGGTCGCTTGGTGTCTCCGTCGCAATTATTGCGTAATCTCCAGCTGCGTATATTTTTCCGTTTGCTTCCAAGGAGAAACAACTGCCACGAATGATTTATCATCAATAGATATGTGAAAAACACCTTGAGGATTGATTCTAAACAACGTTTGCCATGTTTCTGTCGATATTATGGAGTTCATTTGGTAAAAAGTTCGGCGTTGTAGAGACTGCATTTTCAGATTTTTTTCTTAGCCAAACGTGATGAACAAAACGGAGCGATTTCTCCTACACAAATAATATTTTTGGAAAAAAATGAACATTTGCTATCTAACTGAGTCTCCTCATTGAAAACATCCGAAGTTCTTCAACGGTAAATGATTTTATTTGAATGCTTTTCTTGTTTTTGTGAAAATGTTGCCTGCTGAATGCTAGGCTTAATGCTATGCTAGGCTATCAATACTTACACAAATCCTTGTGTAGCTATGGTTGAAAAGCATATTTTGAAAATCTGAGAGGACAGTGTTGTTAACAAAAGGCTAAGCTTGAGAGTGAATATATTTCTTTCATTTCATTTGCGATTTTCATGAATAGTTAACGTTGCGTTATGGTAATGAGCTTGAGGCTATGATTTACGCTCCCGGATACGGGTTTGCTCGACGCTAAAGGTTAACGTTTTAAAAATACCTAAAGTTGTATTACAAAAGTAGTTTGAAATGTTTTGGCAAAGTTTACAGGCAACTTTTGAGATATTTTTTAGTGACGTTGAACAAATTGGAAGCTGTTTTTTTCTGTATCAAACACGCCAAATAAATGGACATTTTGGATATATATGGACGGAATTAATTGAACAAAAGGACCAACTGTGATGTTTATGGGACATATTGGAGTGCCAACAAAAGAGGCTCGTCAAAGGTAATGCATGTTTTAAATTTTATTTCTGCACTTTGTGTAGCGCCTGCAGGGTTGAAATATGCTACTCTCTTTGTTGACATTGTGCTATCATCAGATAATAGCTTCTTATGCTTTCGCCGAAAAGCCCTTTAAAAATCTGACATGTTGGCTGGGTTCACAACGAGTGTAGCTTTAATTCAGTATCTTACATGTGTAATTTAATGAAAGTTAGATTTTATCATTTTATTTGAATTTGCTGCGCTGCATTTCCCCCAGCTTTTGGCCAAGTGGGACGCAAGCGTCCCCTATCCTAGAGAGGTTAATGCATTCAATATATTATTCCAGTCTTACCTTTCTAATTGTCGGAGTGGACACATGGTTGTGCGCTCTGCAAACATATGCAACACTTGTGAGATTCAGGTTTTGGTTTATTTCATTCGGAGTTTTGTCAATTTAGTCATTGTCTTTTGTTTGGAGCGCTCCCGTCAATGTTGACGCACACCTGCCGACACATAGAAGTGAGCCTTTTCGCTACCTGGCCAGCACACAATTTTTTTTGCCCATTTGGGGATCTGATAGTATTTTTTTTGGCTTAATGCACCACCACTAACGACCCGCGGCTTAACGCACCACCACTAACGACCCGCGGCTTAACGCACCACCACTAACGACCCGTGGCTTAACGCACCACCACTAACGACCCGTGGCTTAACGCACCACCACTAACGACCCGTGGCTTAACGCACCACCACTAACGACCCGTGGCTTAACGCACCACCACTAACGACCCGTGGCTTAACGCACCACCACTAACGACCCGTGGCTTAACGCACCACCACTAACGACCCGTGGCTTAACGCACCACCACTAACGACCCGTGGCTTAACGCACCACCACTAACGACCCGTGGCTTAACGCACCACCACTAATGACCCCTGGCTTAACGCACCACCACTAATGACCCCTGGCTTAACGCACCACCACTAACGACCCATGGTGCTTCTCAAAGTAATGTTTTCACCACCTCAAATAGCAAACAAAGACCGTTTTAACATCCATTGAGAATGACAACAGTTCCTCAAAGTATTTTTAAAAATAACCACTCCGTGTGAAAGAGAAACATTTCATTCTCTGATCCAGTGGAAAAGTAATAAATTAGGGCTACCCGATTACTTCTTATCCCTTGCGCAAATAGCCTACAGCTGTCTCTGTCCCTTGCGGGGAAACTGAGGGCCCAGAATATTTTATACAATGTTGCAAGTTCACTAGTGCAAGCTTCAGGCAGTTCCTGAGTGCAGCTGTCTAAGACACTGCATCTCAGTACTAGAGGCGTCACAACAGACACCCTGGTTCGAATCCAGGCTGAAGCACAACCGGCCACGATTGGGAGTCCCATCGGGCGGCACACATTTGGCCCAGCGTCGTTTGGCTAGTGTTGGCCGTCATTGTAAATAAGAATTAGTTTTTAACTGACTTGCCTAGTTAAATATTAAAGGTTACATGTTATTTATAGGATTTTAAAATATTTTTTTATCAGTATATTTTCTACCTGCAGGCTGCAATGTTTTTGGTGGTGTGATTTATGTAGTCTATTTTTACATACTTGGCAATGGAAGTTACTTTTTAGATTTGTATCATTTTAATTTCGATATAGAATTTTGATTAACCACAGGACAATGATTTTGAGATACGAAGACATTTTTATAAATGAAATGAAACTGTTCCACCAAAAGGTGCCTAGGAAAACCATAACTGGCATGCAGAATCGGTAAAAATGGTAAGATAAATAGGCATTCCACATGAGAAAGATGGCCGACTCCGTGTGTGGCCTATTACCGGCAACTTCATCAAATGGTTAATACTCCTTGTTTTTTTGCCGTGGTATCGTTTCGGTATCGTGATGGTATCGAGTATCGTTTTAGTATCATTTTAGTATCGAGTATCGTTTTAGTATCGAGTATCGTGATGGTATCGAGTATCGTGATGGTATCGAGTATCATGATGGTATCGAGTATCGTTTTAGTATCGAGTATCGAGTATCGTGATGGTATCGAGTATCGTGATGGTATCGAGTATCGAGATGGTATCGAGTATCGTTTTAGTATCGAGTATCGAGTATCGTGATGGTATCGAGTATCGTGATGGTATCGAGTATCGAGATGGTATCGAGTATCGTTTTAGTATCGAGTATCGAGTATCGTGATGGTATCGAGTATCGTGATGGTATCGAGTATCGTGATGGTATCGAGTATCGTTTTAGTATCGAGTATCGTTTTAGTATCGAGTATCGTGATGGTATCGAGTATCGTTTTAGTATCATTTTAGTATCGAGTATCGTTTTAGTATCATTTTAGTATCGAGTATCGTTTTAGTATCGAGTATCGTGATGGTATCGAGTATCGTGATGGTATCGAGTATCATGATGGTATCGAGTATCGTTTTAGTATCGAGTATCGAGTATCGTGATGGTATCGAGTATCGTGATGGTATCGAGTATCGTGATGGTATCGAGTATCGTTTTAGTATCGAGTATCGTTTTAGTATCGAGTATCGTGATGGTATCGAGTATCGTTTTAGTATCGAGTATCGTTTTAGTATCGAGTATTGTGATGGTATCGAGTATCATGATGGTATCGAGTATCGTGATGGTATCGAGTATCGTTTTAGTATCGAGTATCGTTTTAGTATCGAGTATCGAGTATCGTTTTAGTATCGAGTATCGTTTTAGTATCGAGTATCGTGATGGTATCGAGTATCGTTTTAGTATCGAGTATCGTGATGGTATCGAGTATCGTGATGGTATCGAGTATCGTTTTAGTATCGAGTATCGTGATGGTATCGAGTATCGTTTTAGTATCGAGTATCGTTTTAGTATCGAGTATCGTGATGGTATCGAGTATCGTTTTAGTATCGAGTATCGTGATGGTATCGAGTATCGAGATGGTATCGAGTATCGTGATGGTATCGAGTATCGAGATGGTTATCTCCCTCACTAGCTTTAAGCACCAACTGTCAGAGCAGCTCACAGATTACTGCACCTGTACATAGCCCACATATAATTTAGCCCTATCAACTACCTCTTTCCCAACTGTATTTAATTTATTTATTTATTTTGCTCCTTTGCACCCCATTATTTTTATTTCTACTTTGCACATTCTTCCATTGCAAAACTACCATTCCAGTGTTTTACTTGCTATATTGTATTTACCTTGCCACCAAGGCCTTTTTTTGCCTTGTATATAGACTTGTTTATACTTTATTATTGACTGTATGTTTGTTTTACTCCATGTGTAACTCTGTGTTGTTGTATCTGTCGAACTGCTTTGCTTTATCTTGGCCAGGTCGCAATTGTAAATGAGAACTTGTTCTCAACTTGCCTACCTGGTTAAATAAAGGTAAAATAAATAAAAATAAATGGTATCGAGTATCGTTTTAGTATCGAGTATCGTGATGGTATCGAGTATCGTGATGGTATCGAGTATCGTTTTAGTATCGAGTATCGTGATCGTATCGAGTATCGAGATGGTATCGAGTATCGTTTTAGTATCGAGTATCGTGATGGTATCGAGTATCGTGATGGTATCGAGTATCGTTTTAGTATCGAGTATCGTGATGGTATCGAGTATCGTGATCGTATCGAGTATCGAGATGGTATCGAGTATAGTTTTAGTATCATTTTAGTATCGAGTATCGTTTTAGTATCGAGTATCGTGATGGTATCGAGTATCGTGATGGTATCGAGTATCGTTTTAGTATCATTTTAGTATCGAGTATCGTTTTAGTATCGAGTATCGTGATGGTATCGAGTATCGTGATGGTATCGAGTATCGTTTTAGTATCATTTTAGTATCGAGTATCGTTTTAGTATCGAGTATCGTGATGGTATCGAGTATCGTGATGGTATCGAGTATCGTGATGGTATCGAGTATCGTGATGGTATCGAGTATCGAGATGGTATCGAGTATCGTTTTAGTATCATTTTAGTATCGAGTATCGTTTTAGTATCGAGTATCGTGATGGTACCGAGTATCGAGTATCGTGATGGTATCTAGTATCGTGATGGCATCGAGTATCGTGATGGCATCGAGTATCGTGATGGCATCGAATATCGTGATGGTATCGAGTATCGTGATGGTATCTAGTATCGTGATGGTATCGAGTATCGTTTTAGTATCGAGTATCGTGATGGTATCGAGTATCGAGTATCGTGATGGTATCTAGTATCGTGATGGCATCGAGTATCGTGATGGCATCGAGTATCGTGATGGCATCGAATATCGTGATGGTATCGAGTATCGTGATGGTATCTAGTATCGTGATGGTATCGAGTATCGTGATGGCATCGAGTATCGTGATGGCATCGAGTATCGTTTTAGTATCGAGTATCGTTTTAGTATCGAGTATCGTTTTAGTATCGAGTATCATGATGGTATCGAGTATCGTTTTAGTATCGAGTATCGAGTATCGTGATGGTATCGAGTATCGTGATGGTATCGAGTATCGTTTTAGTATCGAGTATCGTTTTAGTATCGAGTATCGTTTTAGTATCGAGTATCGTGATGGTATCGAGTATCGTTTTAGTATCGAGTATCGTTTTAGTATCGAGTATCGTGATGGCATCGAGTATCGTTTTAGTATCGAGTATCGTTTTAGTATCGAGTATCGTTTTAGTATCGAGTATCGTTTTAGTATCGAGTATCGTTTTAGTATCGAGTATCGTTTTAGTATCGAGTATCGTTTTAGTATCGAGTATCGTTTTAGTATCGAGTATCGTTTTAGTATCGAGTATCGTTTTAGTATCGAGTATCGTTTTAGTATCGAGTATCGTGATGGTATCGAGTATCGTTTTAGTATCGAGTATCGTTTTAGTATCGAGTATCGTTTTAGTATCGAGTATCGTTTTAGTATCGAGTATCGTTTTAGTATCGAGTATCGTGATGGTATCGAGTATCGTTTTAGTATCGAGTATCGTTTTAGTATCGAGTATCGTTTTAGTATCGAGTATCGTTTTAGTATCGAGTATCGTTTTAGTATCGAGTATCGTTTTAGTATCGAGTATCGTTTTAGTATCGAGTATCGTGATGGTATCGAGTATCGTTTTAGTATCGAGTATCGTTTTAGTATCGAGTATCGTTTTAGTATCGAGTATCGTTTTAGTATCGAGTATCGTTTTAGTATCGAGTATCGTTTTAGTATCGAGTATCGTTTTAGTATCGAGTATCATGATGGTATCGAGTATCATGATACTAAACCTGGTATTGGTATCAAAAGACAAGTTTCTGGTTTCGTTACAAGACTAAAGGGAAGTGAACCGAGAAATGAACTGCGAGGACTTATATAGCAACGCAGCACCAGACTGAGGTGTATCTAACACCACAGCCAGTCAGCTTGTTCTCTGTTCCTAGTGGTGTATCTAACAGCCAGTCAGCTTGTTCTCTGTTCCTAGAGGTGTATCTAACAGCCAGTCAGCTTGTTCTCTGTTCCTAGTGGTGTATCTAACAGCCAGTCAGCTTGTTCTCTGTTCCTAGAGGTGTATCTAACACCACAGCCAGTCAGCTTGTTCTCTGTTCCTAGAGGTGTATCTAACAGCCAGTCAGATTGTTCTCTGTTCCTAGTGGTGTATCTAACACCACAGCCAGTCAGCTTGTTCTCTGTTCCTAGAGGTGTATCTAACACCACAGCCAGTCAGCTTGTTCTCTGTTCCTAGAGGTGTATCTAACACCACAGCCAGTCAGCTTGTTCTCTGTTCCTAGAGGTGTATCTAACACCACAGCCAGTCAGCTTGTTCTCTGTTCCTAGAGGTGTATCTAACACCACAGCCAGTCAGCTTGTTCTCTGTTCCTAGAGGTGTATCTAACACCACAGCCAGTCAGCTTGTTCTCTGTTCCTAGAGGTGTATCTAACACCACAGCCAGTCAGCTTGTTCTCTGTTCCTAGAGGTGTATCTAACACCACAGCCAGTCAGCTTGTTCTCTGTTCCTAGAGGTGTATCTAACACCACAGCCAGTCAGCTTGTTCTCTGTTCCTAGAGGTGTATCTAACACCACAGCCAGTCAGCTTGTTCTCTGTTCCTAGAGGTGTATCTAACACCACAGCCAGTCAGATTGTTCTCTGTTCCTAGAGGTGTA
Source organism: Oncorhynchus mykiss (assembly GCF_013265735.2). NCBI lineage: Eukaryota > Metazoa > Chordata > Actinopteri > Salmoniformes > Salmonidae > Oncorhynchus > Oncorhynchus mykiss. The sequence continues at coordinate 82,939,711 of NC_048572.1, forward strand.
TCTAACACCACAGCCAGTCAGATACACCTCTAGGAACAGAAAACAAGCTGACTGGCTGTTAGATACACCTCTAGGAACAGAGAACAATCTAACAGACAGTCAGCTTGTTTTCTGTTCCTAGTGGTGTATCTAACACCACAGCCAGTCAGCTTGTTCTCTGTTCCTAGTGGTGTATCTAACACCACAGCCAGTCAGCTTGTTCTCTGTTCCTAGAGGTGTATCTAACACCACAGCCAGTCAGCTTGTTCTCTGTTCCTAGAGGTGTATCTAACACCACAGCCAGTCAGCTTGTTCTCTGTTCCTAGAGGTGTATCTAACACCACAGCCAGTCAGCTTGTTCTCTGTTCCTAGAGGTGTATCTAACACCACAGCCAGTCAGCTTGTTCTCTGTTCCTAGAGGTGTATCTAACACCACAGCCAGTCAGCTTGTTCTCTGTTCCTAGAGGTGTATCTAACACCACAGCCAGTCAGCTTGTTCTCTGTTCCTAGTGGTGTATCTAACACCACAGCCAGTCAGCTTGTTCTCTGTTCCTAGAGGTGTATCTAACACCACAGCCAGTCAGCTTGTTCTCTGTTCCTAGTGGTGTATCTAACACCACAGCCAGTCAGCTTGTTCTCTGTTCCTAGAGGTGTATCTAACACCACAGCCAGTCAGCTTGTTCTCTGTTCCTAGAGGTGTATCCAACACCACAGCCAGTCAGCTTGTTCTCTGTTCCTAGAGGTGTATCTAACAGCCAGTCAGATTGTTCTCTGTTCCTAGAGGTGTATCTAACACCACAGCCAGTCAGCTTGTTCTCTGTTCCTAGTTGTGTTTCTAACACCACAGCCAGTCAGCTTGTTCTCTGTTCCTAGAGGTGTATCTAACACCACAGCCAGTCAGCTTGTTCTCTGTTCCTAGTGGTGTATCTAACACCACAGCCAGTCAGCTTGTTCTCTGTTCCTAGAGGTGTATCTAACACCACAGTCAGTCAGCTTGTTCTCTGTTCCTAGAGGTGTATCTAACAGCCAGTCAGCTCGTTCTCTGTTCCTAGAGGTGTATCTAACACCACAGCCAGTCAGCTTGTTCTCTGTTCCTAGAGGTGTATCTAACACCACAGCCAGTCAGCTTGTTCTCTGTTCCTAGTGGTGTATCTAACACCACAGCCAGTCAGCTTGTTCTCTGTTCCTAGAGGTGTATCTAACACCACAGCCAGTCAGCTTGTTC
>NC_048572.1:82945914-82988414 GCF_013265735.2 Oncorhynchus mykiss
CTCACCATAACACTGGCTCACCATAACACTGGCTCATTATAACACTGGCTCATTATAACACTGGCTCATTATAACACTGGCTCACCATAACACTGGCTCACCATAACACTGGCTCACCATAACACTGGCTCACCATAACACTAGAACACCATAACACTGGCTCACCATAACACTAGAACACCATAACACTGGCTCACCATAACACTGGCTCACCATAACACTGGCTCACCATAACACTGGCTCACCATAACACTGGAACACCATAACACTGGCACACCATAACACTGGCACACCATAACACTGGCTCACCATAACACTGGCTCACCATAACACTGGCTCACCATAACACTGGCTCACCATAACACTGGCTCACCATAACACTGGCTCACCATAACACTGGCTCACCATAACACTGGCTCACCATAACACTGGAACACTGGCTCACCTTAACACTGGCTCATTATAACACTGGCTCACCATAACACTGGCTCATTATAACACTGGCTCACCATAACACTGGCTCATCATAACACTGGCTCACCATAACACTGGCTCACCATAACACCATAACACTAGAACACCATAACACTGGCTCACCATAACACTAGCTCACCATAACACTGGCTCACCATAACACTAGCTCACCATAACACTAGCTCACCATAACACTGGAACACTGGCTCACCATTACACTAGAACACTGGCTCACCATAACACTGGCTCACCATAACACTGGCTCACCATAACACTGGCTCACCATAACACTGGCTCACCATAACACTGGCTCACCATAACACAAGCTCACCATAACACTGGAACACTGGCTCACCATAACACTAGCTCACCATTACACTGGAACATCATAACACAAGGTAACCATAACACTGGATCACCATAACACTGGAACACCATAACACTGGAACACCATAACACTGGAACACTGGCTCACCATCACACAAGGTAACCATAACACTGGATCACCATAACACTGGAACACTAGCTCACTATTACACTGGATCACCACAACACTGGAACACTAGAGTTATGGTATGATTATCGCAATGATGGCGCCGGAGGGGATGGCTGCCGTCTTTTCGGCTCTTAAACCTCTTTGGGCTAGGGGGCAGTATTTTGACGTCTGGATGACAAGCGTGCCAAAAGTAAACTGCCTGTTACTCAGGCTCAGAAGCATAGGATATGCTATATGCATAGGATATGCATATAATTGGTAGATTTGGAATGAAAACACTCTGAAGTTTCTAAAACTGCTACAATAATGTATGTGAGTAAAACAGAACTGATATGGCAGGCAAAAACCCAAGGACAAACCATTCAGAAAAGAAAAAAAAATTCATACCACCATTGATTCCTATGGCTGTCATTTTTAATATGAAGGAGAAAACCTCCCAGATTGCAGTTCCTAGGGCTTCCACTAGATGTCAGCCTTTAGAAAGAGTTTCAGGCTTGTTTATAGGAAAATTAGCTAGATTTTGCAGTTTTTCTAAGTGGCTCCCATTTTGGCTGTAGTGTTTGTTACGTGTACTGGTGAATGCGCGTACTTTGTTGTTTATCACCGGTAATGACAGTAACGATTCTCCATCTTAATTTTTAGAATTTATTTACGTATTAGGGTACCCGAGGTTTGATTATAAATATCGTTTGACTTGATTGGAGAAGTTTATTGGGTAACGTTTGGGATTAATTTTGTATGCATTTTGAAGGAGGGAAACAGGTGGATTATTAAAACCTCTTATGGCTGCTATCCCCGTACAGGGATCAGCACTATTGAGTAGCTTGGATGAATAAGGTGCCCAGAGTAAACTGCCTGCTACTCTGTCCCAGATGCTAATATATGCATATTTTTAGTAGTATTGGATAGAAAACACGCTGAAGTTTCTAAAACTGTTTGAATGATGTCTGAGTATAACAACTCATATGGCAGGCGAAAACCTGAGACAAGTCCAACCAGGAAGTGGGAAATCTGAGGTTTGTAGTTTCATTTAAGTGATTGACTATCCAATATGCTGTGTCTATGGGGCCAGATTGCACTTCCCAAGGCTTCCAGCAGATGTCAACAGTCTTTAGAAAGTTGTTTGAGGCTTCTGATGTGGAAGGGTGTCGAATAAGAGCTGTTTCAACAAGTGGACTAGGCTGAGGCCAACCAGTTGTTTACTGCGCGGTCACGCGGCCATTCCTTATTTTTCCTCTGTAATGAATACGCTATTATCCGGTTGGAATATTATTGAAGATTTATTATAAAAAGGATTGATTGTAAACATCGTTTGACATGTTTCTACAAACTGTAATGTAACTGACTTTTCATCTGGATTTTGCGCTCGCGCATTGTGCCTTTGGAATAGTGAACTAAACGGAGGTATTTGGACATAAATATGGACGTAATCAAACAAAACAAACCTTTCTTGTGGAAGTGGGAGTCCTGGGAGTGAATTCCGACGAAGATCAGCAAAGGTAAGTGAAGATTTATAATGTTATTTATGACTTTTGTTGACTCCACAATTTGGCGGGTAACTGTATGGCTTGCTTTTGTGGCTGAATGCGGTTCTCAGATTATTGAATATTGTGCTTTTGCCGTAAAGCTTTTTTTATTTTTTTTTTTAAATCTGACAACGGTTGCATTAAGAACAAGTTTATCTTTAATTCTATGTAAAACATGTATCTTTCATCAAAGTTTATGATGAGTATCTCTATTATTTGATGTGGCTCTGCAATTTCTCCGGATGTTTTGGAGGCATTTCTGAACATGGCGCCAATGTAAACTGAGGTTTTTGGATATAAAAATGAACTTGATCGAACAAAACATACATGTATTGTGTAACATGAAGTCCTATGAGTGTCATCTGATGAAGATCATCAAAGGTTAGTGATTAATTTGATCTATATTTCTGCTTTTTGTGAAACCTCTCTTTGGTTGGAAAATGGCTGAATGATTTCTGTGACTAGTTGCTGACCTAACATAATGATATGTTCTGCTTTCAGTGAAAAGCCTTTTTGAAATCAGACACTGTGGTTGGATTAACGAGAAGTGTATCTTTAAAATGATGTAAAATAAATTTAATTACGGGAATTCTGTTGTTTTGAATTTGGCACCCTGCAATTTCACTGGCTGTTGGCGAGGTGGGATGCTAGCGTCCCGAACGATCCCAGAGAGGTTAACTTCTTGCGACTATCAAACCCGGATCCGGGAGCGTAATCATAGCCTCAAACGAATTAGCATAACGCAGCGGACATAAATCTTCCTACAAAATCTTCCTATTCAAGAAAATCACAAATGAAATATATTGAGACACCGCTTAGCCTTTTGTTAATCACACTGTCATCTCAGATTTTCAAAATATGCTTTACAGCCAACGCTAGACAAGCATTTGTGTAAGTTTATCATGGCATAATGATATGCTAGGCTTTGCTGGCAGCAGGCAACATTTTCACAAAAAATAAGAAAAGCAATCAAATTAAATCATTTACCTTTGAAGAACTTCGGATGTTTTCACTCAGGAGACTCCCAGTTAGATAGAAAATGTTCCTTTTTTCCAAAAATATTATTTTTGTAGGTGAAATAGCTCCCGTTTGTTCGTCACGTTTGGCTGAGAAATCGACCGGAAAATGCAACGCCAAACTTTTTTCCAAATTAGCTCCATAATATCGACAGAAACATGGCAAACGTTGTTTAGAATCAATCCTCAAGGTGTTTTTCACATAACAATTCGATAATATATATTTTTATCTGGGTTTCGCCTGTAACATCAGTTCTGTTGCACTCACAGACAATATCTGTTTTTTCTACTGTTTTTTCTATTGACTTGTTAATTGTTTACTTACTCCATGTGTAACTCTGTGTTGTCTGTTCACACTGCTATGCTTTATCTTGGCCAGGTCGCAGTTGTAAATGAGAACTTGTTCTCAACTAGCCTACCTGGTTAAATAAAGGTGAAATAAAAATAAAAATAAATAAATCTTTGCAGTTTTGGAAACTTCAGAGTATTTTCTATCCAAAGCTGTCAATTATATGCATAGTCGATCGAGCATCTTTTCGTGACAAAATATCTTGTTTAAAACGGGAACGTTTTTTATCCAAAAATGAAAATACTGCCACCTAGTTACAAAAGGTTAAGCCCTGGAATTTGGGGAATTTTGCTTAAATTCATTTTTAAAAAGTTAGCTTATATCAATTAACCTTTGTTGTGGGATACACATAAGGCAATTCTAGGTCTTGTGGGATATTTTGGTTAAACTATCCCCAATTCAATGGAATTGCAACCCTCTGCATGCACAGTGCATTCTTCCATCACGTGTGCAGTGCACTCTTCCATCACATGTACAGCTGATTCTCAAGATCTTGCACACTAATGAGATGCTATTGAGCCCACACTACTACACTGTCTGAGCCAAGGACGACATACTTTCAGGTAAGTTTTGATTTCAATACTGGATGGGGTGAATATATTTTATGACATGGTTTTTGTTAAGTAGTAAATAGTAGCCTACAGCAAAGTGTGTTTAAATCATTTGTAACTTCTTAACAATTTCTGCTAGTTAGTTTTTGCTACCATATGGGTTTTAGCTTGCTTGAGCCTGCTAACTGATAGAAGAATGTGTATGTTTAAGATAATGACTAAAGTATTCCACCCTGAAACTGTATAACTGTGTGAAATGCGTTTGAATCATAAGAATATAATCTGATGAGGTGTGTAGCTTGGTTAGAATTATAATTAGGGCATTGTATTATTTTGTAGCTATGCAAGCAGGGAGCAACTGTGAGACGAGAATTGTTCCCCACTACCCCCATACATAGTTATCGTGCCTGTCTAAGCAGGGAGTAGCCTATGATAAGAAATTGTGTGTGTGTGTATGTGTGTATAAAAAGACTGGCTCTGCATCTGAGGGGCAGAGCGCTCTCTGAATAAAGTATTGATCTATTGCAGAATCTGAGACTTTGTCTAATTCTTCATTAACCAGAGCCTTACAACCTCTGGGATTTGGTCAAAGCTTGAGTGATAGTTGAGTTAAACCATTGAGATAGCAAAATTCTCGTGACTGATGTTAATTCACCCGTTTCCCTACATGTTTCATTTTAAAACATTTATCTTACAAAGGAGTTGTTTAATCTAACTGCTTAACTATTTACCTGTACATATGGAATTGTATTTGTTTTTATACACATTTTTTTCTAATCTTTACAGGAAAATGCCACGGGCACTATCTGATGTGTGGAGACGTTTCACTGCAGCTGAGTACATCTGCAAATACTGTGCCAAATCATATGTGAAGAATGCAACAAAGATGCAGAGTCATCTGGCCAAGTGCATAAAGTTCCCTCAGCGCTCAGAACAAGCAACCTCTGACAAAAGTCCCTCTACTTCTATTCGAGGTGAAAATCAGACACCTTATCGAAAGTAACAGCTCACGGTCCTCCTGGAATCAGAAGTTTTTTTGACTCAATGGAGGAACGTAGTCAGAGGAATGCTGATGAATGTCTTGATCGATGCAACTGGTTCACCTCTGATGCTCACAGGCAATGTATATTAGAAGAGATTTCTGAATGTTCTTCACCCAGCATGCACCTCTCCAACCAGACATGCTTTACCTACTCATTTGCTGGATGCAGAGTTCAACAGAATTCAAGTGAAGGTCAAGCAAATCATAAAGCAGACTGTATTGCAATCATCTCTGATGGGTGGTCGAATGTTCGTGGGCAAGGAATAATTAACTACATCCTCTCCAACCCTCAACCAGTATTCTACAAGAGTACAGACACAAGGGACAACAGACACAAGGGACAACAGACACACTGGTCTCTACATTGCAGATGAGCTGAAGGCCATCATCAATGACCTTTGACCACAGAAGGTATTTGCACTGGTGACAGACAATGCTATGAACATGAAGGCTGCTTGGTCTAAAGTGGATGAGTCCTACCCTCACACCACATCCATTGGCTGTGCTGCTCATGCATTGAATCTGCTCCTCAAGGACATCATGGCACTGAAAACAATGGATACACTCTACAAGAGAGCCAAATAAATGGTTAGGTATGTGAAGACTCATCAAGTTATAGCAGCAATCTACCTCACCAAGCAAAGTGAGAAGTGAGAAGAATAAGAGCACCACATTGACATTGCCCAGCAACACCCATTGGGGGTGGTGTTGTCATCATGTTTGACAGTCTCCTGGAGGGATAGGAGTCTCTCCAAGAAATGGCCATATCACGGTCTGCCGATATGGACAGACCCATCAACAGGATCCTCCTGGATGATGTATTTTGGGAGAGAGTGGTTAGCAGCCTGAAACCTATAGCAGTAGCCATTGCACGGATTGAGGGAGACAATGCCACCCTGTCTGATGTTCAGACTCTGCTTGCAGATGTACAGTGCCTTGCGAAAGTATTCGGCCCCCTTGAACTTTGCGACCTTTTGCCACATTTCAGGCTTCAAACAAAGATATAAAACTGTATTTTTTTGTGAAGAATCAACAACAAGTGGGACACAATCATGAAGTGGAACGACATTTATTGGATATTTCAAACTTTTTTAACAAATCAAAAACTGAAAAATTGGGCGTGCAAAATTATTCAGCCCCTTTACTTTCAGTGCAGCAAACTCTCTCCAGAAGTTCAGTGAGGATCTCTGAATGATCCAATGTTGACCTAAATGACTAATGATGATAAATACAATCCACCTGTGTGTAATCAATTCTCCATATAAATGCACCTGCACTGTGATAGTCTCAGAGGTCCGTTAAAAGCGCAGAGAGCATCATGAAGAACAAGGAACACACCAGGCAGGTCCGAGATACTGTTGTGAAGAAGTTTAAAGCCGGATTTGGATACAAAAAGATTTCCCAAGCTTTAAACATCCCTAGGAGCACTGTGCAAGCGATAATATTGAAATGGAAGGAGTATCAGACCACTGCAAATCTACCAAGACCTGGCCGTCCCTCTAAACTTTCAGCTCATACAAGGAGAAGACTGATCAGAGATGCAGCCAAGAGGCCCATGATCACTCTGGATGAACTGCAGAGATCTACAGCTGAGGTGGGAGACTCTGTCCATAGGACAACAATCAGTCGTATATTGCACAAATCTGGCCTTTCTGGAAGAGTGGCAAGAAGAAAGCCATTTCTTAAAGATATCCATAAAAAGTGTCGTTTAAAGTTTGCCACAAGCCACCTGGGAGACACACCAAACATGTGGAAGAAGGTGCTCTGGTCAGATGAAACCAAAATTGAACTTTTTGGCAACAATGCAAAATGTTATGTTTGGCGTAAAAGCAACACAGCTGAACACACCATCCCAACTGTCAAACATGGTGGTGGCAGCATCATGGTTTGGGCCTGCTTTTCTTCAGCAGGGACAGGGAAGATGGTTAAAATTGATGGGAAGATGGATGGAGCCAAATACAGGACCATTCTGGAAGAAAACCTGATGGAGTCTGCAAAAGATCTGAGACTGGGACGGAGATTTGTCTTCCAACAACACAATGATCCAAAACATAAAGCAAAATCTACAATGGAATGGTTCAAAAATAAACATATCCAGGTGTTAGAATGGCCAAGTCAAAGTCCAGACCTGAATCCAATCGAGAATCTGTGGAATGAACTGAAAACTGCTGTTCACAAATGCTCTCCATCCAACCTCACTGAGCTCGAGCTGTTTTGCAAGGAGCAATGGGAAAAAAATTCAGTCTCTCGATGTGCAAAACTGAGAGAGACATACCCCAAGCGACTTACAGCTGTAATCGCAGAAAAAGGTGGCGCTACAAAGTATTAACTTAAGGGGGCTGAATAATTTTGCACGCCCAATTTTTCAGTTTTTGATTTGTTAAAAAAGTTAGAAATATCCAATAAATGTTGTTCCACTTCATGATTGTGTCCCACTTGTTGTTGATTCTTCACAAAAAAATACAGTTTTATATCTTTATGTTTGAAGCCTGAAATGTGGCAAAAGGTCGCAAAGTTCAAGGGGGCCGAATACTTTCGCAAGGCACTGTAAGAGAATAAATCCGTACTGTCCTGCCCACTTCAATGCTGCTCCAAGCAGAGGAAACTGCAGTCAAATACATCAAAAAACATTAATACTCCTGCCTGAAGCCCATACACGCCTCAGCGTACATGTTGAACCCCAAGTATGCTGACAAGAGCATCCTGTCTGGTGCAGAGATCAACAAGGCCTATGGTGTCATCACTCCCGTGTCTTGCCACCTTTGCCTGGATGAGGGCAAGGTTCTTGGAAGTCTGGTGAAGTACACTTCCAAGCAAGGGCTTTGGGATGGAGATGCAATACGGCAGTTGTGCCAACGTATCTCATCAGCCACCTGGTGGAAGGGACTTTGTGGATCTGAGGCTCTTTCCCATTGCCGCCATTATCCTCCAAATCCCACCAACATCAGCCGCCTCAGAGCGCAACTGGTCCTTGTTTGGGAACACACACACACCAAAGCACAGAAAGGCTGACCAATACAAGGGTTGAAAAATTGGTGGCATCTGGGCAAATTTTGGGCTTTGCGAGCCTGACAACGAGCCATCCTCAATAAGGTTGGAAAGTGACAGTGAAGATGAAGCCTCAGTCATGTTCAAGATGTGGACATTGAGGAGGTCCAGGGAGAAGACATGGAAGCCTGAGAGGAAGACAACCAAAGCTTTAGTTTCTAGACTATCATTTTACAGATGTATGTTGAAAACATGTTTGGAAGATGTGATGGATCATTGGGGATCATTCAATATTCCCTTTATTTTGTTGTTCAGTGGAGTCATCTCATGTGAAGAGTCAATTTATTTAATTAAAGTATAATTTGTAACTAAATTGTTTTTATTTTTATTATTTTGGAAAGGATTTAATCATTTGCAATGATATCTACTTCTGATAAGGTAAAAGGTTTATGTTTCTGTCTCCATATGATATGGTAAATATTTCCAATGCAAAAAACATCTACATTTAAAATGTATTAATATTAATTTGCATATATTTCCGTTAATTCCCACGGAAAGTTTCCACCTCTGAATATTCCGCAAAATGTACAACCCTAATGGCACCCTATTCCCTATTTAGTACCCTATTCCCTATTTAGTGCACTACGTTAGCACCCTATTCAGTGCACTACTTTATTTTAAATGAACATATCCCACCCCAGTCTGTACTCAATCTAGAGTCTGTGGTTCCTTATTAACCTTGACTTGACCTATGTTTGGTTTCAGCTGTTTGAATAAATAGTAGCAAACTGCCTCAGTAGTGAGTCAGGCTCTGTGGTCTTGTGGTGTCGACCCTGTGGTTTCAGGCCTGCTTTCACTAAAGCATGAAAAGATATGTTAAGCCCCAGGTCTAACCACACAACATGGAGGGAGGAGAGCCAGAGAGGAGAGAGAAAGAGGCATGCCCTTGTGCCCTGCTCAGATATTGAGCTCATTCAGACATCCATTGGCTAGCTCATCATAACACTAGCCTATGAGCCCTAATCAAAATTATACTAAGAGACTGGTCATAACAACAACAGGCGTTAAACATCAAAACACAACTCAATCTTGAGACGTAGTTCATTCATATTTACAGTAGAAGGTCATGGCTGAAAGGACACAGAGACAGAGAGAAGAAACGTGTTCCAAGGAGTTCCCGACCATCAGTCTGGTCAATTCAGCAGATGCAACGAGACGTTGATGTAAACAATGCTGCTTTCCACTTTGCTTCTTTAAATAAATCCACAAGAATTCTATAATTACACTATTAGTTTGTGTATTTTACAGTCTGCAAATAGCTAGTTTGTCTTTTCTTAGCAAGTTGTGGCTAAAATAAAGGCCTAGATCAGCATGTTGTTTGTGCAATAGTATCATCTAAACCAACGAGGTTTAGGCAAAGCATGAATATATTAGCTAAATGTATTAAGAGAAAACATTTAACATAGCCCAAGATTATAGGATTGGCCTAGGAAACACTGATCAACACTTTGGTTCCTATCCTTTCACAATAACTCCTCCCTGGCCTTTGCATTCGTTGTCATGTCAAACACTGTATTCAAAGTAATGCAACCGCTGTGTCAGATTTCAAAAAAGCTTTACCGAAAAAGCACACCACGCAATAATCTGAGTACAGCGCTCAGACAACAAATTAAGCCATACAGATATCCGCCATGTTGTGGAGTCAAAAGAAGTCAGAAATAACATTATAAATATTCACTTACCTTTGATCTTCATCAGAATGCACTCCCAGGAATCCCAGTTCCACAATAAATATTTGATTTGTTCAATAAAGTCCATAATTTAAGTCCAAATAGCTCCTTTTCACGACGCGCGGGCAAGTCCAGGCAAATGTTCAGATGAAAAGTCATATTACAGTTCATAAAAACATGTCAAACGAAGTATAGAATCAATCTTTAGGATGTTTTTAACATAAATCTTTAATAATGTTCCAACCGGAGAATTCCTTTGTATGTAGAAATGCGATGGAATGCAGCTACCTCTCACGTGAACGCGCGTGGTCAGCTCATGGCACTCTGGCAGACCTCTGACTCATTCAGCTCCCATTCCCCCCTCCTTCACGATAGAAGCATCAAACAAGGTTCTAAGGACTGTTGACATCTAGTGGAAGCCTTAGGAAGTGCAATATGACCCCATAGACACTGTATATTCGATAGGCAATGAGTTGAAAAACTACAAACCTCAGATTTCCCACTTCCTGGTTGGATTTTTTTCTGTTATACTCACAGACAGTTCTGTTATACTCACAGACATCATTCAAACAGTTTTAGAAACTTCAGAGTAGAGTGTTTTCTAACCAAATCTAATAATAATATGCATATATTAGCAACTGGGCCTGAGTAGCAGGCAGTTTACTCTGGGCACCTTATTCATCCAAGCTACTCAATACTGCCCCCAGCCATAAGACGTTGAAACAGTATAATACATCAGAATGGACAAAGCCCCATTGAAATCACATATAATGTATGTGTTGCCACCCTAAGGTCATGAGCTACTCATAAAGCATATTTAGAACTTTTATTATCCAAAAACATTTTTTTAAAAAACATCAAACATATTGTGATATGATATTTTGGCCATATCGCCCAGCCCTAGTTAGACCTTTACGTTACATTATTCACTTTCAGTTCAGGCTGAAAGCGGATTTGCTGACAGGCCCGACAGTGTTAATCCTGGTTTTACAGTAAACCCACTTCAGAAGGAGAAACCACCTCAGCAGCAGGCAGGAGTACATGTTCCAAATGGAACCCTATGGACCGTGGTCAAAAGTAGTGCACTATGTATAGAGGCAATAGGGTGCAATTTGGGAGGCAATGAAGGTTTCTCAGGTTCAGTAGCTACTAGTCTGTCAGCCTGTCTACACTCAGGAAATGACATCAACACCTGTGCGTAAGTGTGTGTTTGTGCTCCCTCTAGACTCCACTACAGAGTCTCTGTACAGGTCATGTCTGACTAGACTCCACTACAGAGTCTCTCTACAGGTCATGTCTGACTAGACTCCACTACAGAGTCTCTGTACAGGCCATGTCTGACTAGACTCCACTACAGTCTCTCTCTACAGGTCATGTCTGACTAGACTCCACTACAGAGTCTCTCTACAGGCCATGTCTGACTAGACTCCACTACAGTCTCTCTACAGGTCATGTCTGACTAGACTCCACTACAGAGTCTCTCTACAGGCCAGGTCAGGTCTCCTGACCCCTCCTGTCTCAGCCTCCAGTATTTATGCTGCAGTAGTTTATGTGTCGGGGGGCTAGGGTCAGTTTGTTATATCTGGAGTACTTCTCCTGTCCTATTCGGTGTCCTGTGTGAATCTAAGTGTGCGTTCTCTAATTCTCTCCTTCTCTCTTTCTCTCTCTCGGAGGACCTGAGCCCTAGGACCATGCCCCAGGACTACCTGACATGATGACTCCTTGCTGTCCCCAGTCCACCTGGCTGTGCTGCTGCTCCAGTTTCAACTGTTCTGCCTTATTATTATTCAACCATGCTGATCATTTATGAACATTTGAACATCTTGGCCATGTTCTGTTATAATCTCCACCCGGCACAGCCAGAAGAGGACTGGCCATCCCACATATGCTCTCTCTAATTCTCTCTTTCTTTCTCTCTCTCGGAGGACCTGAGCCCTAGGACCATGCCCCAGGAATACCTGACATGATGACTCTTTGCTGTCCCCAGTCCACCTGACTGTGCTGCTGCTCCAGTTTCAACTATTCTGCCTTATTATTATTCGACCATGCTGGTCATTTATGAACATTTGAACATCTTGACCATGTTTTGTTATAATCTCCACCCGGCACAGCCAGAAGAGGACTGGCCACCCCACATAGCCTGGTTCCTCTCTAGGTTTCTTCCTAGGTTTTGGCCTTTCTAGGGAGTTTTTCCTAGCCACCGTGCTTCTTCACCTGCATTGCTTGCTGTTTGGGGTTTTAGGCTGGGTTTCTGTACAGCACTTTGAGATATCAGCTGATGTACGAAGGGCTATATAAAATAAATTTGATTGATTGATTGATGTCTGACTAGACTCCACTACAGTCTCTCTCTACAGGTCATGTCTGACTAGACTCCACTACAGTCTCTCTCTACAGGTCATGTCTGACTAGACTCCACTACAGAGTCTCTCTACAGGTCATGTCTGACTAGACTCCACTACAGAGTCTCTGTACAGGTCATGTCTGACTAGACTCCACTACAGTCTCTCTCTACAGGTCATGTCTGACTAGACTCCACTACAGTCTCTCTCTACAGGTCATGTCTGACTAGACTCCACTACAGAGTCTCTCTACAGGCCATGTCTGACTAGACTCCACTACAGTCTCTCTCTACAGGTCATGTCTGACTAGACTCCACTACAGTCTCTCTCTACAGGTCATGTCTGACTAGACTCCACTACAGAGTCTCTCTACAGGTCATGTCTGACTAGACTCCACTACAGAGTCTCTGTACAGGCCATGTCTGACTAGACTCCACTACAGTCTCTCTCTACAGGTCATGTCTGACTAGACTGAGACAACAACACTCTCAGGTCTAGTAGAGCACACAGACAGACAGAGAGTGTGTGTTCCTTGGCAAGACCACAGCAGTTTTGCCTGTCTGTCTGACGCACACACACACCTCACTTACCAACAACTCTTCTCCGTAATCTGACTTCCCTGGAGACTGGGTCTCTGATTATTAAGTGACATCACTGTAAACCTGAGTAGTTCGTGTTCCCTCTCTCTCCCTCTCTCTCCCTCTCCCGCTCCCTCTCTCTCTCTCTCTCCCTCTCCCGCTCCCTCTCTCTCTCCCTCTCTCTCCCTCTCCCTCTCTCTCTCCCTCTCCCTCTCTCTCTCTCTCCCTCCCGCTCCCTCTCTCTCTCCCGCTCCCTCTCTCTCTCCCGCTCCCTCTCTCTCTCCCGCTCCCTCTCTCTCTCCCGCTCCCTCTCTCTCTCCCGCTCCCTCTCTCTCTCCCGCTCCCTCTCTCTCTCCCTCTCCCTCTCCCGCTCCCTCTCTCTCTCCCGCTCCCTCTCTCTCCCGCTCCCTCTCTCTCCCGCTCTCTCCCTCCCGCTCCCTCTCCTCCCGCTCCCTCCCTCTCCCTCTCGCTCCCTCTCGCTCGCTCCCTCCCTCTCCCGCTCTCTCCCTCCCTCCCGCTCCCTCCCTCTCGCTCTCCCCCTTTCCATCCCCCTCTTTCTCCCTCCCCCTCCCTCTCTCTCTCTCTCTCTCTCTCCCTCCCTCCCTCTCTCTCCCTCCCTCCCTCTCTCCCCCTCCCTCCCTCTCTCTCTCCCCCCCCCCTCCCTCTCTCTCCCCCCCTCCCTCCCTCTCTCCCCCTCCCTCCCTCCCTCTCTCCCTCCCTCCCTCGCTCTCTCCCTCCCTCCCTCGCTCTCTCCCTCCCTCCCTCGCTCCCTCCCTCTCCCTCCCCCCCCCCCTCCCTCTCCCGCTCCCCCCCTCTCCCTCCCCCTCCCCCTCCCTCTCCCTCTCCCTCCCCCTCTCCCTCTCCCTCCCCCCCTCTCCCTCCCCCTCTCTCCCCCTCTCCCCCTCCCTCCCTCCCTCTCTCTCTCCCTCCCTCCCTCGCTCCCTCCCTCCCTCGCTCCCTCCCTCTCCCTCCCTCTCCCCCCCTCCCTCTCCCGCTCCCCCCCTCTCCCTCCCCCTCCCCCTCCCTCTCCCTCTCCCTCCCCCGCTCCCTCCCCCTCCCTCTCCCGCTCCCTCCCCCTCCCTCTCCCTCTCCCTCCCCCTCCCTCTCCCTCTCCCTCCCCCGCTCCCTCTCCCTCCCCCCCTCCCTCCCCCCCTCTCCCTCTCCCTCCCCCCCTCTCCCTCTCCCTCCCCCTCCCCCCCTCTCCCTCTCCCTCCCCCCCTCTCCCTCTCCCTCCCCCTCCCTCCCCCCCTCTCCCTCTCCCTCCCCCTCCCTCCCCCCCTCTCCCTCTCCCTCCCCCTCCCTCTCCCTCCCCCGCTCCCTCCCCCTCCCTCTCCCTCTCCCTCTCCCTCCCCCTCCCTCTCCCTCTCCCGCTCCCTCTCCCTCCCCCCCTCTCCCTCCCCCCCTCTCCCTCCCCCTCCCTCCCCCCCTCTCCCTCTCCCTCCCCCCCTCTCCCTCCCCCTCCCCCTCCCTCTCCCTCCCCCCCTCCCTCTCCCTCCCCCCCTCCCTCTCCCTCAATCAGATACATTCACTGATATACTTTCACTTATAAATAGCACAACACGGAAGGAGAAGCAAAATCAACATGGTGCCTGACTACTACACAAACATAAATAACCTGACACATTAAAACCAGTGGAAGCCCTGTGCACAGCAAGTTATGGCAGGGACAACAGAGCATCGAAAAACATGGAAATAACTGCAGAAAAGGAAGACAACAACCGCAAGGTCAATCATCATCTTTCCTAGTGTGCAATTTTTACATGCATTTAAAGACACTCCCACCATCATCTCCCTTGTAAAAAAAAGGCCTTCTGACCTCAATGGAACTTCCAGGATAAATACATTTTAAAAATATAGAATAATAATAATAAAAGAACCCAGTGTCTTACTTCTCTGGCAGTGCTTGTGCGTCCAGCAACGTTCGTTGAAGTTCCCATTGATGGTGGTCTGTTGACAGGTAGCCTTCCCCTTGGCCAGCGCCCCGGGACACACGTCCCCGCACTCCCTGTCATTCTTATTTGACACAATGTAGTTGTCCTCCACCGTATCCAGGATCTTGGACCAGTCCAGGGTGGAGAGGTAGCAGAGGTCCGGGTTCTTCTCGATCCTCACCGCTCCTCGGGTGATGTTCATCAGGCTATGGAGACCGATATCCCTGAGCTGCAGCATTTCAAAGAAGACCAGAGCGTAGTTGAAGAACAGGTTGTTTCCTCGGATCACAGTGAGGTTGGGGAAGAGGTCTTTGAGGCTCTCCATGCCGTAGACCCTGAACAGGAGCAGGAAGTCTGTGACCACGGTCAGTTTGGGGTAACTGACACCCCTGAAGTCCTCGGGCTTAGTCTTGAACATGAGGATGATTTTCAGGTGGCCCTCGATGACCGTGCAGTTCTCCAGGGAGCGCAGGTTGGTCACGTTGTTCCGGATGTCCTTACTGGAGCAGATCCCATCAGAGACTTCAGGGGAAGAGACAAACAAACTGATTAGAGACGGAACTAAGTTAAGGACAGCATACCAAAAATAAATCGTCTAACTCAAGAAATTTTTTGGTGTGCTGTCCATCTAATTTCTATGGACTATATTAACCAATATTCAACAACCAACCACTTTAGAGGAATAACCAGAATGAGAACATTATCTATTATCCTATTCATGTAAAGTTATTATTTTGGGGGTTAATTCATTAATGATCAGTTAGGCTCCGCAACTAATATACGTCTCAGAGTTCAGCTTTCTACAAAATGACATTCAACCTACACTGGAGTTTAACAAACATTAGGAACAACTTCCTAATACTGGGTTACATCCCCTTTTGCCTTCAGAGCAGTCTCAATTCGTTGGGGGCGTGGACTCTACAAGGTGTCGAAAGCGTTCCACGGGGACGCTGGCACATATTGATTCCAATGCTTCCCACAGTTGTGTTAAATTAGCTAGATGTCTTTTGGGTGATGGACCATTCTTGATACAGACAGGAAACTGTTGCTCGTGGAAAAACCCAGCAGCTTTGCAGTTCTTGACACAAACTGGTGCGCCTGGCAGCTACTACCATACCCTGTTCAAAGGCACTTAAATATTTGGTCTTGCCCATTCACCCTCTGAATGGCACACATACACAATCCATGTCTCAACTGTCTCAAGGCTTAAAAGTCCTTCTTTAACCCATCTCCTCCCCTTCATCTAAGCTGGTTGAAGTGGATTTAACAAGTGACATCAATAAGGGATCATATCTTTCACCTGGTGAGTCTGTCATGGAAAGAGCAGATATATATATATATAGATTTGGAGAAATAAACTACGGTAGGCTATCGTTTATTTTTCTTACTACAGCCTACCAAGTTCATTAAAACAATCTTTATTGGACCTACTTTAACATACATTCAACCTCAGTCATTAACATATTTGACTTATCTTTATTTCAATACCACTTTGTTTTTCCCCTCAGGGGAAATAATTGTGTTGTAGTGAATGGTGAATGAATTAACATAATTAACATGATTAAGAACCCCATCAGCCTGACTATCAGTAACTTAAGCAGATTACCGAGAAGATATTTAGGATATCTTGGCAAGTTGGCGATCATTTCTACAAATGGGAAACAATTCCCAACTGACTAACATTGATAAACGGTTAAATATAATAGACAGTGTATTCATGGATACCAAGGGAGGCCAGGCTTCCCAAAATATTTGACCAATAAAAATGAATAAAATCATTTCTCATTCGTCAATTCGCAAGTGGCTGAATCTCACTCGAGAAACCATCACTAGCGAGCGAATCTGTATCTGATGCTGTCTGGACAAAAAGAGTATAACATGTTGTTGCCGTAGCATTTGATTGATTGATGCCAGCAAGAATTTGGCCTCCCTTGATAAAAAAAAAAATATATATATATATATATATATATATATATTAAAAGAATTAGCCGATCAGCGTTGAGCTGAGCTCAACTGTAGGTTGTCCTGGTGCAGAAAAACACCACCCAAGGGAGGCCAGTTTGGATTTGGCTTCAGATCAATCTAATAACTTCCTAAGCAAAACTTTTTCAGAAAAAAGTTTCTGGTCTGCTTGTGTTGATGTCCTGCAGTAGTTAGCTTGCTAAATAGACCCTTTCCTAAACCATGGATGGAGATATCAGGTAACGTGCAACCTAACCCTAGCCCTGATATGCAATGTCTCCAAACCCCCTCTGATTTTAAATCAAGATCTGGTTTTGGTATTTTTCATTTAAATCTCGTCAAAAATTGATGGGGTTAGGATTTGGGCTAAAATCAACTGATGCAATTGTGTTTTCTGAAACCTGGCTCAGCAAGTCTGTTTTTGATAAGGATATTTGTATAAGTGGTTACAATGTTTAATCGCACTGATCGAGTTAAGGTGGGGGTGTGGCTATATATGTAAAAACTAAATTCCCTGTAAGTGTTGCAAAGTCTGAAACTATTTGTAAACAGTTGGAATTTCTTGCTTTGAATATTGAGGTTTCAAAGGGCCTCTCTATAACTGTGATTGGCTGTTATAGACCCCCCTCTGCTCTCTATAACTGTGATTGGCTGTTATAGACCCCCCTCTGCTCTCTATAACTGTGATTGGCTGTTATAGACCCCCCCCCCCTCTGCTCTCTATAACTGTGATTGGCTGTTATAGACCCCCCTCTGCTCTCGGTGATGCATTTTCTTCTCTGATTAACCTTATGTCTAAACTTCTTTACAGTGAAATGATCTTGATTGGTGATCTCAACTGGTGTTGGTTAAAGCCGGTGTCTGATGATTTAAAAATGTTTTGTAATTCTATGAATCTTACCCAGTTGATTAACTCACCCACTCGCCCAAATCTTAAATGCCCAGAAAAACCTACCCTGATTGATTTGATATTGACAAAATGTTCCACCTAAATATTCTGCGGTTGGTGTTTTTTGTAATGATTTAAGTGACCATTGTGCTGTTGTTGCTGTTAGAAATACTAAGGTTCCTAAAACAACCCCACGTTTTATTCGTAAGAGAAATGTGAAGTGTTTTAATGAGCAGGCTTTCCTTCATGATTGGTTTTATTTTGACTGGCGTTCAGCTAGACGACAAATAGGGGGAGTCAACATTTGTTTTACTTACACACACATCAGTACAATGGACAACCACATGATACTGTATTTAGCAACATTGATTGGACTAAATTGTTTTTGGTATGTTTAAGTTTGTTTTCAGTGTATTAAACAAAGCATGTATAGCCCTGTTGATTTGATGTTGAAATGGTGCTGGAATAGCAGAGGCAGGGCTCCTGTTGTCTTTGTGCTGACTCACGGTAACTCTGTGGTTCTAAATCACTAGTTGTTTAGTAACCTCTCAAAAACATGAACTTGCTTGACCATACCGCAGCTGATACAACTGTTTGTTACATGCAATATTTGCTTTGTGGGCTTCACAGGACAGATGTGGCTCTCCGGTTTTGTGATGAAACAAAGGTAGGTGTTGTTGAATTTATTCTGCCGCTGTGTGTTGTCACGGCCTTATTGGATATTACAGTGACATATGAAGAAATGGGTTATAGAACAAACCACACAATTATGACAACATAGGTTGGAATATGGCTTTGTTACTGGCTTGGCTTCCTCAGTGATTTTACACATGCACCCCTACAGACAATAGATACAGCAAATTCATGAGATGGTTGTACAATACAGTAGTCATAGTTCAGAGAATTGCACACAGCGAATTGTGTAAGATTTGGTCATCTTAAATTGCAAAACCAGTTTTGGGGTAAAGAAAAAAATACAAATTAGACAAAAGGACTAGAATCAAAATAGACCAGAAAGAGATAAACTTCATCACAGCAAAATATGTGGTTGTGTGTCTTGATTTGATTAAACCTATGCCTCTGACAGTTGGTTCAGTAACCATATATCTGTCTGTTACCAAAGACATGCTTTTACCCACATTATAACATACAGCTCCATTGTTGGCTGTTATTACCCACATTCTAGTATTAAAGTGCTGTCATTGGTTGTTGCCCACATTCTATTCTAATACGGAAGTTAGCGCTGTCATCAGAGTCAAGTCACTCTTATTTGGTACGTGGGCTGAGGCTGTAACTTTTGTAACTAAATCAATACATTAGCTAAACTCAGAAATCTCGCTATCCCAGATCTAAAATCTCAAGTAATTTGGTCAAATGGTCAATTTGTGTTACGTAGGTCTGTCCAATAGGGATTATGCAGGTTTTTATCTTCAACAACTAGCCTAGGTCTATGGATTATAGGGCAGGGACCTGGAACCTCACGATACTTAGGTGTCAATTACGAGCATCAGTCAATCTGTAAGAGCCTTTTTCCAAAATTACTAATAGCAGTTCTGAGCAACACATTTTTGTTTTGTTGATTTAATTGTTTTATTGTTGGACATAAGACTCTCCTCTCAGGTGTGTGTGTACTGTACCTGGGGTCACCTGGTCAGTCAGCTGTGTGTGTGTACTGTACCTGGGGTCAACTGGTCAGTCAGCTGTGTGTGTACTGTACCTGGGGTCAACTGGTCAGTCAGCTGTGTGTGTACTGTACCTGGGGTCAACTGGTCAGTCAGCTGTGTGTGTACTGTACCTGGGGTCAACTGGTCAGTCAGCTGTGTGTGTACTGTACCTGGGGTCAACTGGTCAGTCAGCTGTGTGTGTACTGTACCTGGGGTCACCTGGTCAGTCAGCTGTGTGTGTACTGTACCTGGGGTCAACTGGTCAGTCAGCTGTGTGTGTACTGTACCTGGGGTCAACTGGTCAGTCAGCTGTGTGTGTACAGTACCTGGGGTCAACTGGTCAGTCAGCTGTGTGTGTACTGTACCTGGGGTCAACTGGTCAGTCAGCTGTGTGTGTACTGTACCTGGGGTCAACTGGTCAGTCAGCTGTGTGTGTACTGTACCTGGGGTCAACTGGTCAGTCAGCTGTGTGTGTACTGTACCTGGGGTCAACTGGTCAGTCAGGTGTGTGTGTACTGTACCTGGGGTCAACTGGTCAGTCAGCTGTGTGTGTACTGTACCTGGGGTCAACTGGTCAGTCAGCTGTGTGTGTACTGTACCTGGGGTCAACTGGTCAGTCAGCTGTGTGTGTACTGTACCTGGGGTCACCTGGTCAGTCAGCTGTGTGTGTGTACTGTACCTGGGGTCAACTGGTCAGTCAGCTGTGTGTGTACTGTACCTGGGGTCAACTGGTCAGTCAGCTGTGTGTGTACTGTACCTGGGGTCAACTGGTCAGTCAGGTGTGTGTGTACTGTACCTGGGGTCAACTGGTCAGTCAGCTGTGTGTGTACTGTACCTGGGGTCACCTGGTCAGTAAGCTGTGTGTGTACTGTACCTGGGGTCAACTGGTCAGTCAGCTGTGTGTGTACTGTACCTGGGGTCAACTGGTCAGTCAGCTGTGTGTGTACTGTACCTGGGGTCAACTGGTCAGTCAGCTGTGTGTGTACTGTACCTGGGGTCAACTGGTCAGTCAGCTGTGTGTGTACTGTACCTGGGGTCAACTGGTCAGTCAGCTGTGTGTGTACTGTACCTGGGGTCAACTGGTCAGTCAGCTGTGTGTGTACTGTACCTGGGGTCACCTGGTCAGTCAGGTGTGTGTGTACTGTACCTGGGGTCACCTGGTCAGTCAGGTGTGTGTGTACTGTACCTGGGGTCAACTGGTCAGTCAGGTGAAGGTGCGAGCGAGCATGTTTATTTATCTAACTAGGCAAGTCAGTTAAGAACAAATTCTTATTTACAATGAGTGACGACCAAAAGCCAAAAGTCCTGCGGGGACGGGGGCCTGGGATTAAAATAAATAAATACAATATAAATATAGGACAAAACACACATCACGACAAGAGAGACAACACTACATAAAGACAGACACAACACTACATAAAGACAGACATAAGACGACATCATAGCAAGGTAGCAACACATAACACAGCATGGTAGCAACACAACATGACAACATGGTAGCAGCACAAAACATGGTACAGACATTGGGCAAAGTCAACAGCACAAAGGTCAAGAAGGTAGAGACGACAATACATCATACAAAGCAGCCTGTCAGTGAGAGTGTCCATGATTGAGTCTTTGAATGAAGCGATGGAGATAAAACTGTCCAGTTTGAGTGTTTGTTGCAGCTCGTTCCAGTCGCTAGCTGCAGCGAACTGAAAAGAGGAGCGACCCAGGGATGTGTGTGCTTTGGGGACCTTTAACAGAATGGCAGACTGGCAGAACGGGTGTTGTATGTGGAGGATGAGGGCTGCAGTAGATATCTCAGATAAGGGGGAGTGAGGCCTAACAGGGTTTTATAAATAAGCATCAACCAGTGTGTCTTGCAATGGGTATACAGGCGTGGCCAAAGGTTTTGAGAATTACACAAATATTAATTTTCAAAGTCTGCTGCCTCAGTTTGTATGATGGCAATTTGCATATACTCCAGAATGTTATGAAGAGTGATCAGATTAATTGCAATTAATTACAAAGTCACTCTTTGCCATGCAAATGAACTGAATCCCCCCAAAAACATATCCACTGCATTTCAGCCCTGCCAGAAAAGGACCAGCTGACATGTCAGTGATTCTCTCGTTAACACAGGTGTGAGTGTTGACGAGGACAAGGCTGGAGATCACTCTGTCATGCTGACTGAATTCGAATAACAGACTGGAAGCTTCAAAAGGAGGGTGGTGCTTGGAATCATTGTTCTCCCTGTCTACCATGGTTACCTGCAAGGAAACACGTGCCGTCATCATTACTTTGCACAAAAAGGGCTTCACAGGCAAGGATATTGCTGCCAGTAAGATTGCACCTAAATCAACCATTTATCGGATCATCAAGAACTTCAAGGAGAGCGGTTCAATTGTTGTGACGAAGATCCAGCAAGCGCCAGGACCGTCTCCTAAAGTTGATTCAGCTGCGGGATCGGGGCACCACCAGTACAGAGCGTGCTAAGGTATGGCAGCAGGCAGGTGTGAGTGCATCTGCACGCACAGTGAGACAAAGACTTTTGGAGGATGGCCTGGTGTCAAGAAGGGCAGCAAAGAAGCCACTTCTCTCCAGGATAAACATCAGGGACAGACTGATATTCTGCAAAAGGTACAGGGATTGGACTGCTGAGGACTGGGGTAAAGTCATTTTCTCTGATGAATCCCCTTTCCGATTGTTTGGGGCATCCGGAAAAAAGCTTGTCCGGAGAAGTCAAGGTGAGCGCTACCATCAGTCCTGTGTCATGCCAACAGTAAAGCATCCTGAGACCACTCATGTGTGGGGTTGCTTCTCAGCCAAGGGAGTGGGCTCATTCACAATTTTGCCTAAGAACACAGCCATCAATGAAGAATGGTACCAACACATCCTCCAAGAGCAACTTATCCCAACCATCCAGGAACCGTTTGGTGACGAACAATGCCTTTTCCAGCATGATGGAATATCTTGCCATAAGGCAAAAGTGATAACTAAGTGGCTCGGGGAACAAAACATTGATATTTTGTGTCCATGGCCAGGAAACTCCCCAGACCTTAATCCCATTGAGAACTTGTGGTCAATCCTCAAGAGGCGGGTGGACAAACAAAAACCCACAAATTCTGACCAACTCAAAGCATTGATTATGCAAGAATGGGCTGCCATCAGTCAGGATGTGGCCCAGAATTGAATTAACAGCCTGCCAGGGCGGATTGCAGAGGTCTTGAAAGAGAAGGGTCAACATTGCAAAAAACTTTGCATCAACTTCATGTAATTCTCAATAAAAGCCTTTGGCACTTATGAAATGCTTGTAATTATACTTCAGTATTCCATAGTAACATCTGACAAAAATATCTAAAGACCCTGAAGCAGCTAACTAGCAAACTAGCAAACTAATTTGGCAGCATACTGGTCAGTCAGGTGTGTGATAGATGAAGGGGCCAGCATACTGGTCAGTCAGGTATGTGATAGGTGAAGGGGCCAGCATACTGGTCAGTCAGGTATGTGATAGGTGAAGGGGCCAGCATACTGGTCAGTCAGGTGTGTGATAGGTGAAGGGGCCAGCATACTGGTCAGTCAGGTGTGTAATAGGTGAAGGGGCCAGCATACTGGTCAGTCAGGTATGTGATAGGTGAAGGGGCCAGCATACTGGTCAGTCAGGTATGTGATAGGTGAAGGGGCCAGCATACTGGTCAGTCAGATGTGATACAGTAGGTGAAGGGGCCAGCATACTGGTCAGTCAGGTGTGTGATACAGTAGGTGAAGGGGCCAGCATACTGGTCAGTCAGGTGTGTGATACAGTAGGTGAAGGGGCCAGCATACTGGTCAGTCAGGTGTGTGATACAGTAGGTGAAGGGGCCAGCATACTGGTCAGTCAGATGTGTGATACAGTAGGTGAAGGGGCCAGCATACTGGTCAGTCAGGTATGTGATAGGTGAAGGGGCCAGCATACTGGTCAGTCAGGTGTGTGATACAGTAGGTGAAGGGGCCAGCATACTGGTCAGTCAGGTGTGTGATACAGTAGGTGAAGGGGCCAGCATACTGGTCAGTCAGGTGTGTGATACAGTAGGTGAAGGGGCCAGCATACTGGTCAGTCAGGTGTGTGATACAGTAGGTGAAGGGGCCAGCATACTGGTCAGTCAGGTGTGTGATACAGTAGGTGAAGGGGCCAGCATACTGGTCAGTCAGGTGTGTAATACAGTAGGTGAAGGGGCCAGCATACAGGCCAGTCAGATGTGTGATACAGTAGGTGAAGGGGCCAGCATACTGGTCAGTCAGATGTGTGAGTAAACTGTGGCAGTAAACTGAACCAGACAGAGATGGATACACAGGGAGGGACAGGCAGTCAGTCAGTCAGTCAGTGACCCTAGAAAGCAGTCAGAAAGCCAGCCAGTGACCCCTTGGAAAGCCAGGCCACCACAGATACACCCAGTTCCCAGCAGAAATGTGGACACTTCCTGTGTCCCAAATGGACTCCTATTCCCTATATAGAGTCTTAAGGGCCCTGGTCAACAGTAGTGCATAGAATAACATTTGGGACAGACCTCTCTCTGCCAGAGCCAGGCACAGTAGTATTTATATCCCAGCATTCCCAATTGAGAATCTAACCAGTCCAGTGTGGTGACAGTGACTAGTGTTGGAAACTGGACAAGTGTAGTCTTGGTGGAACGTAGAACACTATATAGGGAATAGGGTGCAATGTTGGATGATAGGGTTTGCCTGGCCACAGCTGATCAGAACTGTAGGCCCAACTGAACTAGATGACTCTGGTAATTATTGAGAGACAAATGATTCACCTGTATTAGAATCAAATGGTGATTAATCTGAACCAGAATCAAATGGTGATTCACGTGTACCATAATCTTTATTGTGGCTCACCAGTACCAGAATCTTTATTGTGGCTCACCTGTACCATAATCTTTATTGTGGCTCACCTGTACCAGAATCTTTATTGTGGCTCACCTGTACCAGAATCTGTATTGTGGCTCACCTGTACCAGAATCTTTATTGTGGCTCACCTGTACCAGAATCTATATTGTGGCTCACCTGTACCAGAATCTATATTGTGGCTCACCTGTACCAGAATCTATAGTGGCTCACCTGTACCAGAATCTTTATTGTGGCTCACCTGTACCAGAATCAATATTGTGGCTCACCTGTACCAGAATCTTTATTGTGGCTCACCTGTACCAGAATCAATATTGTGGCTCACCTGTACCAGAATCTTTATTGTGGCTCACCTGTACCAGAATCAATATTGTGGCTCACCTGTACCAGAATCTATATTGTGGCTCACCTGTACCAGAATCTATAGTGGCTCACCTGTACCAGAATCTTTATTGTGGCTCACCTGTACCAGAATCTATGATGATGATTCCAGTGTTTCATGCATAACTCGTAATAAAAATAAACAGGGGGGGGGGGGTATAATGGACTAATAGATTTTTCAATAAGATCATCTTTGATATCTAAGGTTGAATAAATACTGTTACATAGTTTGTAAGACATTCAATAACCTAATATTAAGCCTGTCTTACAAAAGTAATATTGAATTATGTTTGGTTGGAGATGTATCTTCTGCTTGGATAGCAACATCGGAGCCAATTCTTTAAATGTTATTTTTTGGTTGAGATGGAGACGTGAATGCAACATATTTATTACTAACTTGTAGATCAACCAAAGTTTGAAAACCTATACCCTATATGTATTGTGGGCTGAATTTAAACAACAGCTGTTGATGACTTCCCAAATGCTACAGTATATAGTCCTAAATAGTATTATTTATGATACATGATTGATAGAGTATGGTTACCCCCCCAGGCTTACGCGCAATGCCAGTGGCTTCTGAATTTAATCAGAAGCCACTGCCAGATTTCTGGATAGGGCTGCGCTCAGAGTATCCTGCCTTGGCAAATCACCCTGTTAAGACACTGATGCCCTTTGCAACCACGTACCTATGTGAGAGTGGATTCTCAGCCCTCACTAGCATGAAAACTAAATACAGGCACAGACTGTGTGGGAAATGATTTAAGACGGAGACTCTCTCCAATACAACATTGCAGTTATGTGCATCCTTTCAAGCACACCCTTCTCATTAACCTGTGGTGAGTTATTCACAATTTTTTGATGAACAAATAAGGTTTTATATGTAAGATGGTTAAAGAGAAAAATTATTGATTATTATTCTATTATTATTTGTGCCCTGGTCCTATAAAGACCTCTTTGTCACTTTCCACGAGCCGGGTTGTGACAAAAACTCACACTCATTCTTATGTTTAATAAATGTGTCGTATAGTGTGTGTGTGTGTTACTATTTCCTTTTTTGCTAATTCATTCTTACTTTTTAACTCTGCGTTGTTGGTTAAGGGCTCGTAAACTAAGCATTTCACTGTAAGGTCTACACCTGTTTCATTTGGCATGTGACAAATACAATTAGATTTTATTTCAAGTAAAAATAAAAGGAAATCAACATTTTTAAAAATGGTTTTATATTATTTAAAAGCGATTGTCAATCAGTTCTTTTTTTAGTTGGGGCCCCCCAGAGGAAGAAGGCCAATGCCTTGCCGGTCGGTCCCTGGCACAAAAAAAGTTTGGAAAAGGCTGCTGTAGAACAACCAGGGAGAACAGGAACGAACGACTGTAACAGATGTAACAGAGTTAATGGACTGTCTGTCGGTGGGTATTCACATCCTATTCTATCCATAACACCGCAGGTAGTCCAGTCTAGAGCTGCCTGCGTCCTTAGTGCCACTCTATTCCCTGGCCATTGTTTTGACCAGGGCCCATGGGGAATAGGGTGCCACTTGAGGAGCAGCCTAGCTGTTAAAAGTCCTTCCTATCAACAGGGGGAAAGGAACATCACACAAACCAATGGGGTTACCATGGAAACCACCATGCTCTCTCTCTCTCTCTCTCTCTCTCTCTCTGTCTCTCACCTTGGCTTACTCTTCATTAGTGTTGAGAAGAGAACATGGATTGCTCATAGACAGACAGGACAAAGAGGACAAGGCTGGGGGCTGGAAGACTAACAGTCAACCACACACACACACACAGTTTGAGAGGGATCCCTGCTGTCCCCCAAACAACTGTGCTTCCCAAAACAAACATTTTTATTTTTTGTTGTTGTTGAAAGAAATAGTGCCCCCTTTGTGTACCTGATATGGTACAGGAAAAACTGGATACCACCCAACCCTAACACACACACCGACCGACAACTGCTGGGGGCTGCTGGACTAATGCGCACAGACACATTGAGAGTCTGTGCCTCTGATGCAAGGTTATTATTGGATTATGAAAACTGAAACCAATTTCATAAACTGAAATAAAACAATTAAATGATTATCTTTGACTCCAAAACAATCAAAAACCATGCCCCCCCCCCCCCGCTCAGGCCGAGGCTGTGGATGAGTAGGTGACCGCCCCGTCCAGCCCCCCTCAGGCCGAGGCTGTGGATGAGTAGGTGACCGCCCCGTCCAGCCCCCCTCAGGCCGAGGCTGTGGATGAGTAGGTGACCGCCCCGTCCAGCCCCCCTCAGGCCGAGGCTGTGGATGAGTAGGTGACCGCCCCGTCCAGCCCCCCTCAGGCCGAGGCTGTGGATGAGTAGGTGACCGCCCTGTCCAGCCCCCCTCAGGCCGAGGCTGTGGATGAGTAGGTAACCGCCCCGTCCAGCCCCCCTCAGGCCGAGGCTGTGGATGAGTAGGTAACCGCCCCGTCCAGCCCCCCTCAGGCCGAGGTTGTAGATGAGTAGGTACCCCCCCCCAGGCCGAGGTTGTAGAGGAGTAGGTAACCGCCCCGTCCAGCCCCCCTGGAGCCCCTGAAAAGATTTATCATGACCTGCCCATGTGTTTCTTTACCTCTACTTTACGCACACATTGTCGTCATCAATTCACATTTCTCCCTGTCAATTTGGACTGATAATTCTTCAAGTTTTACCGGTGACATATTCATGCAGCATCTGCATGCCAACCATTCGTTCTCAATCAGTTTCACAGGAAAAGGCATTTACAAATTCTTAGTTATGTACGGAGTTGTTTCGAAATACGTACAGTGAGCGAATTGTAGAGCAGATGGCGTAAACTGTAGCATACCTGTGTTTTGCCTCAATCAAAGCACATATTTTACCTAGTGATGCGCTGTTGAGTTGTGGCCACATGAGAGAAACATTTGACGGCTCGCACAATCGTCCTAAAATCTCCTCGGAAATAAGGTGGTGTTTCTGTCCTCCAGTAATGTTCTACTATGTTATTATGTTTGGTTGTGTAGAAAACTATCATGATGTGATCTAGCAGACATTGATTCAGCATTGATCTGACTTTATTAAACAAGCACCATTCTCCTGAGTAGCCTGTTCTGTACGAGTAGAGGAGAGACCGTGTACAAAGTAGAGAATATGAGTTCCATTATCCTGAGTAGCCTGTTCTGTACGAGTAGAGCAAGTTTAAGTAGAGAATCCCATTAGCAGCAAACCACCCTGCATCCCACTGCTGGCTTACCTCTGAAGCTAAGCAGGGTTGGTCCTGGTCGGTCCCTGCATGGGAGACCAGATGCTGCTGGAAGTGGTTTTGGAGGGCCAGTATGACACACGCTTTCCTCTGGTCTAAAATATATATCTCCCAGGGCAGTGATTGGGGACATTTCCGTATTTCCGTATTTCGGCTGGGACGTTAAACCAGTGTCCTGACTCTCTGGGGTCACTAAAGAGCCCAGGGTTAACACACTAGGAGTGTTAAACCTGGTGTCCTGACTCTCTGGGGTCACTAAAGAGCCCAGGGTTAACACACTAGGAGTGTTAAACCTGGTGTCCTGACTCTCTGGGGTCACTAAAGAGCCCAGGGTTAACACACTAGGAGTGTTAAACCTGGTGTCCTGAATCTCTGGGGTCACTAAAGAGCCCAGGGTTAGCACACTAGGAGTGTTAAACCTGGTGTCCTGACTCTCTGGGGTCACTAAAGAGCCCAGGGTTAACACACTAGGAGTGTTAAATCTGGTGTCCAGGCGAAATTCAGAATCTGGCCCTAATACCCGAATGGCCACTTAATCGTCCCCAGCTTCCAATTGGTTCATTCATCTCCCCTGTAACTATTCCCCAGGCCTTTGCTGTAAATGAGGTGTTGTCAGTCAACTTACCTCGTTAAATAAATAAATGTGCAGAAGCTTTGGGACCATTATCTGTCCAGAAAGGTCAGATCCACAGCCACTACGTTTTTCTAATGTGGTTTTCCAACTGAGACCTGTGGGTAAAAGCTGCCAGGAGATGACGATGTTTCAAATAGGCCTAGCTTGTGCATCCCTATCACTATCTAACAGGGAGGAAAGACACTACTTTTGTCCCTAAAACGAAATTGAAATGTTCTTATAAAACTCGAACTAAATAGAAAGTTGTTAATCACGTATGAAAAATAACTGAAACCAGAGGTTGAAACCAGTTCGGGAAACATTAAAAAAAAATTAAACTGTAAAGAACAACATTTTTCAAAGAACAGAATCAGAACCGGGAACAAAAGTTATCTATACTGTTTCTGAACAGAACCGGTATGGGAATCTGTTAATAACGTTATGTTCTGGGCATTTAGCCTATGCAAAGCCCTCACTCGGTCACTCAGAAACATATTCCAGTGTCTGCCAAGCTGTAAATATTTTCCAGTGTGTGTACATGTAGGCTACCTGCCCATCCCCCAACTAAGCACATGCTACCGTAGCCCCTCCCCCTCTGAAGCACATGCTACCGTAGCCCCTCCCCCCCACTGACGCACAAGCTACCGTAGCCCCTCCCCCCCACTGACGCACAGGCTACCGTAGCCCCTCCCCCCACTGACGCACAGGCTACCGTAGCCCCTCCCCCACTGACGCACAGGCTACCGTAGCCTACATGCCTGTTTCAGATTTTTAATAAGGGAAGAATGGATTAACTTCCTCAATTAATTATAGTTAAGGATACTAGTTATTACGTTTCACACTGGATTTATTAAATGCAAATATGTAAAACGTGTTTTTAAATTCTGGTGCCGCTCTGCACACACAAGCTAACTACCTCTGGTCCAACGTTAAGCCAACTCTCGTAAATTCAAAGATACTAAAGTTCCTCCATACTTATAGTTCCGTGGGCCTAATTCAGAGAACGCATGCATGTCATAACAAGATTACCAATTTCAGTCGCATCTCACGCATGTACACAACTAGGCTAAATAGAGCCACTCGCTATGGAGCGGGTAAAGCTACCTGCACCGATTGGTGATGTAAATTAATGTTGAGCTAGAGGCAGCTACCTGCACCGATTGGTGATGTAAATTAATGTCGAGCTAGAGGCAGCTACCTGCACCGATTGGTGATGTAAATGAATGTCGAGCTAGAGGCAGCTACCTGCACCGATTAGTGATGTAAATTAATGTCGAGCTAGAGGCAGCTACCTGCACCGACTGGTGATGTAAATTAATGTCGAGCTAGAGGCAGCTACCTGCACCGATTGGTGATGTAAATGAATGTCGAGCTAAAGGCAAAAAAAAAAAAAGAATGGGTCTGTTCAGAACTAAACGATTGTGAAATAATTTTGGAACTCCTGACAAACTAAGCGGAATTTCAAATAAATTTGAAAAACAGATAACTAAAATAAACTTGCTCCGAGGTCAACTGAATAATTCAACAGGCACTGACCAATAATATCTCACAAATATGACAAATACAGTTCCTGGAACAGTGAATATGTCAAATGTGACAGAATGACAATGAAAACTGTTCTTCTAGTAAAAGTTTAATGATTTACATTTTCAGGAGACAATAGTTCAAAGTAGTCATTGTGTATTGGGTTTAACTTGGGAACCGTTGGTTTTTGTTTGACTGAGTCTCAACATCATTCTGTGACTGTGGAATAGCCCACTGTGATTTGAGAGGTCTAACAGCGCTGATTAAATGATCGTTTTTCTCTAAAAGTAGAGGAGTTTAGATGAACATAAATACATAAAAGGTAATAATATATCTAAATAAGAAAACCAAAACAAATAGACTGGGGGGCTACAGCAGGACAATTGTCCTGAACTGAACCTCACGGGCGAAGATATGAAAAGAAACCACAAACCAACCACATTATAATGTCGGTTCTGTGGCTTCTAATTCACTTTAAAAACGCTCACCGTTTAGACAAGGACATGGCACAGAACTCTTGGAACAGAAAGCCCTCCTCTGCAATGCATTTAGATCATTTATTCATAGTACATGAAGATACTATGGTGAGTTACAGTAAAACTGCCCTGAAAATGATATCGCACATCTGCATATTAGTCTCAAATTTGTTGGCACCCCTCCACAAAAAAAAAACTCCATATTCTCTGAAATAACTTGAAACTGACAGAAGTAATTGGCACCCACCATTGTTTTGTCCATATTTAATAGAAAAATCAGACTTTGCTTTTGATTTTTTATTCAACATAATATTGTAAATAACAAAACAAATGAAAATGCCATATGGACTAAATTTATAGGACCCTTAACCTAATATCTTGTTGCACAACCTTTAGAGGAAATCACTGCAATCAAAAGTATTCTGTCGCTCTCAATGAGACTTCTGCACCTGGTAACAGATAGCTTGGCTCACTCCTGCTGAGCAAAGTGCTCCAGCTGTCTCAGGTTTGATGGGTGCCTTCTCCAGACTGCAACTTTTAGCTCTTTCCATAGACGTTCGATAGGATTCAGATTAGTCCAATGTTTTGTTCTTATCCATTCTTGGGTGCTTTTAGCTGTGTGTTTTGGCTCATTATCCTGTTGGATGACCCATGACCTGGGACTGAGACAGAGCTTTCTGACACTGGGCAGTATGTTTCGCTCCAGAATGCATTGATAGTCTTGAGAATTCATTTTTCATTGTGACCTGCACAGATTCAAGGCACCCTAGGCCAGGCACAGCAAAGCAGCCCCAGAACATAACCAAGCCTCCTCCATGTTTCACTGTAGGTATGTTGTTCTTTTCTTTGAAAGCTTCATTTTTTCATCTGTGAACACAGACCTGATGTGACTTGCCAAAAAGCTCCAGTTTTGACTCATCTGTCCAAAGGACATTCCCCCAGGATTGTGGCTTGTCAATGTGCATTTTAGCAAATTCCAGTCTGGCTTTTTTATGTTTTTCCTTGAAAAGTGGAGTCCTCCTGGGTCTTCTTCCATGGAGCCAAACTTTCGCTCAGAAAGCGACAGATGGTCCGATCAGAAACTGAAGTACCTTCACCTTGTATCTCTTTGGCAGTTATCCTTGGTTCTTTTTCTACCATTTGCACTCTCCTTCTGTTCAATCTGGGGTCGATTTTCCTCTCGAGGCTGCGCACCCGGGAAGGTTGGCTACAGTTCCATGGACCTTAAACTTCTTAATAATATTTACAACTGTTGTCACAGGAACATCAAGCTGCTTGGAGGTGGTCTTGTAGCCTTTAACCTTTACCATGCTTGTCTATTATTTACTTTCTGATCTCCTCAGACAAATCTCTCCTTTGATTTCTCTGGTCCATGTTCAGTGTGGTGCACACCATGATACCAAACAGCACAGTGACTACTTTACTCTGGTCCATGTTCAGTGTGGTGTACACAATGATACCAAACAGCACAGTGACTACTTTACTCTGGTCCATGTTCAGTGTGGTGACCACAATGATACCAAACAGCACAGTGACTACTTTACTCTGGTCCATGTTCAGTGTGGTGCACACCATGATACCAAACAGCACAGTGACTACTTTACTCTGGTCCATGTTCAGTGTGGTAATGATACCAAACAGCACAGTGACTACTTTACTCTGGCCCATGGTCAGTGTGGTAATGATACCAAACAGCACAGTGACTACTTTACTCTGGTCCATGGTCAGTGTGGTGACCACAATGATACCAAACAGCACAGTGACTACTTTACTCTGGTCCATGTTCAGTGTGGTGACCACAATGATACCAAACAGCACAGTGACTACTTTACTCTGGCCCATGTTCAGTGTGGTAATGATACCAAACAGCACAGTGACTACTTTACTCTGGCCCATGTTCAGTGTGGTAATGATACCAAACAGCACAGTGACTACTTTACTCTGGCCCATGTTCAGTGTGGTAATGATACCAAACAGCACAGTGACTACTTTACTCTGGTCCATGTTCAGTGTGGTGACCACAATGATACCAAACAGCACAGTGACTACTTTACTCTGGCCCATGGTCAGTGTGGTAATGATACCAAACAGCACAGTGACTACTTTACTCTGGCCCATGTTCAGTGTGGTAACCACAACGATACCAAACAGCACAGTGACTACTTTACTCTGGCCCATGTTCAGTGTGGTAACCACAATGATACCAAACAGCACAGTGACTACTTTACTCTGGTCCATGTTCAGTGTGGTGACCACAATGATACCAAACAGCACAGTGACTACTTTACTCTGGTCCATGTTCAGTGTGGTAATGATACCAAACAGCACAGTGACTACTTTACTCTGTCCATGTTCAGTGTGGTGACCACAATGATACCAAACAGCACAGTGACTACTTTACTCTGTCCATGTTCAGTGTGGTGACCACAATGATACCAAACAGCACAGTGACTACTTTACTCTGTCCATGTTCAGTGTGGTGACCACAATGATACCAAACAGCACAGTGACTACTTTACTCTGTCCATGTTCAGTGTGGTGACCACAATGATACCAAACAGCACAGTGACTACTTTACTCTGTCCATGTTCAGTGTGGTGACCACAATGATACCAAACAGCACAGTGACTACTTTACTCTGGCCCATGGTCAGTGTGGTAATGATACCAAACAGCACAGTGACTACTTTACTCTGGTCCATGTTCAGTGTGGTAATGATACCAAACAGCACAGTGACTACTTTACTCTGGTCCATGTTCAGTGTGGTGCACACCATGATACCAAACAGCACAGTGACTACTTTACTCTGGTCCATGTTCAGTGTGGTGTACACCATGATACCAAACAGCACAGAGACTACTTTACTCTGGTCCATGTTCAGTGTGGTGTACACAATGATACCAAACAGCACAGTGACTACTTTACTCTGGCCCATGTTCAGTGTGGTGACCACAATGATACCAAACAGCACAGTGACTACTTTACTCTGGTCCATGTTCAGTGTGGTGCACACCATGATACCAAACAGCACAGTGACTACTTTACTCTGGTCCATGTTCAGTGTGGTGACCACAATGATACCAAACAGCACAGTGACTACTTTACTCTGGTCCATGTTCAGTGTGGTGACCACAATGATACCAAACAGCACAGTGACTACTTTACTCTGGTCCATGGTCAGTGTGGTGACCACAATGATACCAAACAGCACAGTGACTACTTTACTCTGGTCCATGTTCAGTGTGGTAATGATACCAAACAGCACAGTGACTACTTTACTCTGGTCCATGTTCAGTGTGGTAATGATACCAAACAGCACAGTGACTACTTTACTCTGGTCCATGGTCAGTGTGGTGACCACAATGATACCAAACAGCACAGTGACTACTTTACTCTGGTCCATGTTCAGTGTGGTGACCACAATGATACCAAACAGCACAGTGACTACTTTACTCTGGTCCATGGTCAGTGTGGTGACCACAATGATACCAAACAGCTCAGTGACTACTTTACTCTGGTCCATGTTCAGTGTGGTGACCACAATGATACCAAACAGCACAGTGACTACTTTACTCTGGTCCATGTTCAGTGTGGTGCACACCATGATACCAACAGCACAGTGACTACTTTACTCTGGTCCGTGTTCAGTGTGGTGACCACAATGATACCAAACAGCACAGTAACTACTTTACTCTGGTCCATGTTCAGTGTGGTGCACACCATGATACCAAACAGCACAGTGACTACTTTACTCTGGTCCATGTTCAGTGTGGTGACCACAATGATACCAAACAGCACAGTGACTACTTTACTCTGGCCCATGTTCAGTGTGGTGACCACAATGATACCAAACAGCACAGTGACTACTTTACTCTGGTCCATGTTCAGTGTGGTGACCACAATGATACCAAACAGCACAGTGACTACTTTACTCTGGTCCATGTTCAGTGTGGTGCACACAATGATACCAAACAGCACAGTGACTACTTTACTCTGGTCCATGTTCAGTGTGGTGACCACAATGATACCAAACAGCACAGTGACTACTTTACTCTGGTCCATGTTCAGTGTGGTGCACACCAGGATACCAAACAGCACAGTGACTACTTTACTCTGGTCCATGTTCAGTGTGGTGCACACCATGATACCAAACAGCACAGTGACTACTTTACTCTGGTCCATGTTCAGTGTGGTGACCACAATGATACCAAACAGCACAGTGACTACTTTACTCTGGTCCATGTTCAGTGTGGTGCACACAATGATACCAAACAGCACAGCGACTACTTTACTCTGGTCCATGTTCAGTGTGGTGACCACAATGATACCAAACAGCACAGTGACTACTTTACTCTGGTCCATGTTCAGTGTGGTGACCACAATGATACCAAACAGCACAGTGACTACTTTACTCTGTCCATGTTCAGTGTGGTAATGATACCAAACAGCACAGTGACTACTTTACTCTGGTCCATGGTCAGTGTGGTGACCACAATGATACCAAACAGCACAGTGACTACTTTACTCTGGTCCATGTTCAGTGTGGTAATGATACCAAACAGCACAGTGACTACTTTACTCTGGTCCATGTTCAGTGTGGTGACCACAATGATACCAAACAGCACAGTGACTACTTTACTCTGGTCCATGTTCAGTGTGGTGACCACAATGATACCAAACAGCACAGTGACTACTTTACTCTGGTTCATGTTCAGTGTGGTGCACACCATGATACCAAACAGCACAGTGCCTACTTTACTCTGGTCCATGTTCAGTGTGGTGCACACCATGATACCAAACAGCACAGTGACTACTTTACTCTGGCCCATGTTCAGTGTGGTAATGATACCAAACAGCACAGTGACTACTTTACTCTGGTCCATGGTCAGTGTGGTAATGATACCAAACAGCACAGTGACTACTTTACTCTGGTCCATGTTCAGTGTGGTGCACACCATGATACCAAACAGCACAGTGACTACTTTACTCTGGTCCATGTTCAGTGTGGTGCACACCATGATACCAAACAGCACAGTGACTACTTTACCCTGGTCCATGTTCAGTGTGGTGACCACAATGATACCAAACAGCACAGTGACTACTTTACTCTGGTCCATGTTCAGTGTGGTGACCACAATGATACCAAACAGCACAGTGACTACTTTACTCTGGTCCATGTTCAGTGTGGTGTACACAATGATACCAAACAGCACAGTGACCACTTTACTATATTTAAATAGGCTGGATGACTGATTACAAGATTGGAGACGTGATACTAATTAAAGAGACAAATTAGTTTGAAATATCACTATAATCCAATAGTTTAATATTTTCTAAGGGGTACCAACAAATGTGTCCAGGCCATTTTATAATATATTTGTAGAATAAGCAATAATTCTTATCTTTTCACAGCTTCTTTGCTTTATTCTATGACAAACCAAAGGCATGCAAGTATACATGATAAAAATAGCTTTTCATTTAGTCACTTTTCAGGAGGAATGAAGCATTATTTTAGTGAGCTGTAAGGGTACCAACAAATTTGAGCACGTCTGTATCTAGCATATCCTAAGTGGCTGGTAGCCTAGTGGTTAGAACGTCGGACCAGTAACAGAAAGGTTGCTAGATCGAATCCCCGAGCTGACAAGGTAAAAATCTGTCGTTCTGCCCCTGAACAAGGAAGTTAACCCACTGTTCCTCGGTAGACTGTCATTGTAAAGAAGATTTTGTTCTTAACTGACTTGCCTAGTTAAATAAAACGTCTTTTTTTTTTAATGTACAATGCCTTAAAGTATTCCCCCTCCTTGACTTCTCACATTTATTAAATATATTTAAATATTGTTGTTTTTCAAAAATGTTAACAAATTAATAAAAAATGCAAAGCTGAAATGTCTTGAGTCAATAATTTTTCAAACCCTTTGTAATGCCAAGCCTAAATAAAAGTTCAGGAGCAAAAAGTTGCTAAACAAGTCACGTAAGTTTGAATGACTACCTCCTCATCTCTGTAACCCCACACAGACAACTATCTTTAAGGTGCCGTTAGACGAACAGTGGAATTTCAAACACAGATTCAACCACAAAGACCAGGGAGGTTTTCCAAAGCCCTGCAAAAAAAAGGCACCTATTGATAAAATGGGTAAACAAAATTACAAAATAAAATAAAGCAAACATAGAAAATCAATTTCTCACAGTGTTCTAAAGGAGCACCATCGAGAGCCTACTGTAGGGCTGCATCACAACCTGGTACAGCAACTCCACTGCCGTGGACCGCAAGGCTCTTCAGAGGGTGATGCATGCAGCCAAACGCACCAATGCACCACGGCTAATTAATACGAGTGTAGCGAAATGCTACCACCCGAGCCACTGCCTGTTCACCCCGCTATCATCCAGAAGGCGAGGTCAATACAGGTGCATCAAAGCAGGGACTGAGAGACTGAAAAACAGCTTCTATCTCAAGGCCATCAAACTGTTGTTAAACAGCCATCACTAACATTGAGTGGCTGCTGCCAACATACTGACTCAATCTCTAGCCACTTGAATAATTAAAAATTGGATGTAATAAATGTATCACTTAGCCACTTGAAACAATGCCACTTTATATAATTACTCATCTCATATGTCTATACTGTACTCTATACCACCTACTGCATCTTGCCTATGCCGTTCGGCCATCACTCATCCATATATTTTTATGTACATATTCTTATTCATTCCTTTACACTTGTGTGTATAAGGTAGTTGTAAAATTGTTAGATTACTTGTTAGATATTACTGCATGGTCGGAACTAGAAGCACAAGCATTTCAATACACTCGCATTAACATCTGCTAACCATGTGTTTGTGACAAATAACATTTGATTTGCTGGTGTTTATACTTGAGTTCTATTGTTTGTACAGATGAATGTGGTACCTTCAGGCATTTGGAAATTGCTCCCAAGGATGAACCAGACATGTGGAGGTCTACAATAGTTTTTCTGAGGTCTTGGCTGATTTCTTTTGATTTTCCATTGATGTCAAGCAAAGAGGCACTGAGTTTGAAGGTAAGCCTTGAAATACACCCACAGGTACACCTCCAATTGACTCAAATTATGTCAATTAGCCTTTCAGAAGCCTCTAAATCCATGACATTTTCTGGAATTCTCCAAGCTGTTTAAAGGCAGTCAACTTAACGTATGTAAACTTCTGGCCCACTGGGATTGTGATACAGTGAATTTTAAGTGAAATAATCTGGTCTGTAAACAATTGTTGGATAAATGACTTGTGTCATGCAGAAGGTAGATGTCCTGACCAACTTGACAAAACTATAGTTTGTTAACAATAAATTTGTGGAGTGGTTAAAAAAACTAGTTTTAATGACTCCAATCTAAGTGTATGCAAACTTCTGACTTCAACACACACACACACACATCTTACAGACCAGGTCTCTCTTGTTAAAGAGATTTAAATCTCAATGAGACTGTATAAATAATGGTTAAGTGAAAACAAAACAGTAAGTTGACCAGTTAGTTTGAGGCCCTGGTCTGGCAGCAGAGTAGACATCAGCAGGCAGACAGACAGGCGGAGGGCCAGATGTGTGTGTCTCCTGCAGACGACAGTAGTGGACAGCCTGCCTTAGCTCAGCATGGAATGTGTCCCAAATGCCACCCCATTCCCTACATAGTGCACTACTTTTGACCAGGGCACATAGGACCCTGGTCAAAAGTATTGCACTATATAGGGAATACTAGGGTGCAATTTGGGACGTATACATATTCTCCCTGGGCCTCCCTCTCCTAACCAATGGTGGCCTCAGGAAGAACAAACACGCAGCAACTATTGAAATGCTGTCAAGGTTTCGCTGGGTGACTGCTGCAGGTAGCCTGGTTGGTTTGTTGTTTTCCAACAGTATACTGAACGAAAATCTAAAACGCAACATGCAAAGTGTTGATCCCAAGTTCCATGAGCTGAAATTAAAAGATCCCAGAAATGTTCTATACGCACAAAAAGCAGATTTTTCTCCAATTTTGTTAACATCCCTATTAGTGAGAATTTCTCCTTTGCCAAGATAACGCATCCACCTG
Source organism: Oncorhynchus mykiss (assembly GCF_013265735.2). Taxonomy (NCBI): domain Eukaryota; kingdom Metazoa; phylum Chordata; class Actinopteri; order Salmoniformes; family Salmonidae; genus Oncorhynchus; species Oncorhynchus mykiss. The sequence continues at coordinate 82,984,609 of NC_048572.1, forward strand.
ACAGGTGTGCTATATCAATAACCCGATTAAACAGCATGATCATTACACAGGTGTACCTTGTGCTGGGGGACAATAAAGGCCACTAAAAATGTGCAGTTTTGTCACACAACACAATGCCATAGATGTCTCAAGTTCAGGGAGCATGAAATTGACTGGAGGAATGTCCACCAGAGCTGTTGCCAGATAATTTAATGTTCATTTCTCTACCATAAGGCGCCTCCAGTGTCATTTTAGATCATTTGGCAGTATGTTAAACCGGCCTCACAACCGCAGACCAGGTGTAACCATGCCAGCCCAAGACATCCACATACGACTGCTTCACCTGCGGGATCGTCTGACACCAGCCACCCGGGCAGCTGATGAAATTGAGGAGTATTTCTGTCTGTAAAAAAATACTTTTTGTAGGGGGAAAACTCATTATGATTGGCCAGGCCTGACTCCCCAGTGGGGATTGGCTACACCCCTGCCCAGTCATGTGAAATCCATAGCTTAGTGCCTAATTTATTTATTTGACTGATTTCCTTATATGAACTGTAACTCAGAAAAATCGTTTAAATTGTTGCATGTTCCATTTATATTTCTGTTCAGTATTTATTGCTGGAGCCAAGGTCAGGGAGGCACTGATGGAGCAGACGACGATGCAACCAATGCCAATAATAGTTGGGTCGTACAACCACTCATCAATAATAAATAACAGATTTCAGTCTTCAGTACAGTAAGGCCATTCAGAATGATTACTGCATAGCTTTAAAAAAATACATATTTAAGGATTAGTGGTATTTAACCATAGTCTGAGAAACTGTCTATGACGCTCTAAAGTTAATCTAAAAATATCTAAAATGTTATTAATGTACTAGACAGCGATTGGTGAATAATTGCTGAAGCTTTTAGGAACTGTGCCTCTAGGGAATGTGCTTGAAAAGCTTGCTGGTTTGCTCAGGCAAAGACTAGCGTCCTAATCATTATTTAATCTGCAGACACACACAGTAAGTGGAAATAGATAGAAGAGGGTACTTTTCCATTCTAGATTGACCCCAACCCCTAGGAAATGTGCCAAATAGCCTGAAGCGGAGTTATGGCCAATTCCAATAAACTCTAGGAAGTATACTGAAATACTAAAATCCTCATAGACGGAACTTCGCAATTCTAGAATTGGAATGTCAATGAATCTCCTGAGTTCTAGATTGACCCCAGCTCTGCAGTGAAATGTCTAGCTCCTCTAGACAGATGATACTTCCACATTTCCTTTATAACCTTGCATAACGCAAAACCAAACAGCAGCTCACAGATTTTATTTATTGGTGGCATTCATACCAGGGGCAGATTAAAACAGGTTTTTACTTGCTATCATACTTGCTATCATACTTTTATCATACGTGCTATCATACTGGAGGAAGATGGTAGACGTGTTAAATCAGGTTTCCTTAATGTTGCTAAAGTTATCCCGTAAAAGTCGATTTTGGGCCCTGTACTTTTTACCATCTATAGGAACAATATTGATTTGTTTGTAAGAAATTGTAACTGACACTTTTATGCAGACGATAATGTAGTGTATTCTGTTGCCAAGGCTCCTTCATGAGGACGATACAATAGTGTCAAAGAGTTCAATCTTGGTTTCATCAGACCAGAAAATCTTGTTTCTCATGGTCTTGAGAGCCTTTAGGTGCCTTTTGGCAAACTCCAAGTGAGCTGTCATGTGCCTTTTACTGAGGAGTGGCTTCGCCTTGCCACTATCATAAAGGCCTAATTGGTGGAGGGCTGCAGAGATGGTTGTCCTTCTGGAAGGTTCTACCATCTCCACAGAGAAAACTCCAGAGCTCTGTCAGAGTGACCATCGGATTCTTGGTCACCTCACTGACCAAAGCCCTTCTCCCCCAATTGCTCACATTTGTCGGGATCACAATTCCAGTGGGTCAGAAGTACACATACACCAAGTTGACTGTGCATTTAAACAGCTTGGAATATTCCAGACAATTATGTCATAGCTTTAGAAGCTTCGGATAGGCTGTACATAGTCTATCGGTTAACAGCCCACCCATTTTTACCTACCTCATCCCCATACTGTTTTTATTTATTTACTTTTCTGCTCTTTTGCACACCAATATCTCTACCTGTACATGACCATCTGATCATTTATCACTCCAGTGTTAATCTGCAAAATTGTAATTATTCGCCTACCTCCTCATGCCTTTTGCACACAATGTATATAGACTCCCCTTTTTTTCTGAAAAAGCCGCTCAGCAAGGAAGAAGTCACTGCTCCAAAACCGCCAAAAAAAAGCCAGACTACGGTATGCCACTGCACATGGGGAAAATATTGTACATTTTGGAGAAATTTCCTCTGGGCTGATTAAATAAATATAGAACTGTTTGGCCATAATGACCATCGTTATGTCTGGAGGAAAAAGGGGGAGGCTTGCAAGCCAAAGAACCATCCCAACTGAATCACGGGAGTGGCAGCATCATGTTTTGGGGTGCTTTGCTGCAGGAGTGACTGGTACACTTCACAAAATAGAAGGCATCATGAGGGAGGAATATTATGTGGATATATTGAAGCAACATCTGAAGACATCAATTAGGAGGTTAAAGCTTGGTCGCAAATGGGTCTTCCAAATGGACAATGACCCCAAGCATACTTCCAAAGTTGTGTGCAAAATGGCTTAAGGACAACAAAGTCAAGGTATTGGAGTGGCCATCACAAAGCCCTGACCTCAATCCTATAGAAAACTTGTCGGCAGAACTGAAAAAGCACGTGCGAGCATGGAGGCCTACAAACCTGACTCAGTTACACCAGCTCTGTCAGGAGGAATGGGCCAAAAGTAATCCAACTTATTGTGGGAAGCTAGTGGAAGGCTACCCGAAATGTTTGACCCAAGTTAAACAATTTAAAGGCAATGCTACCAAATACTAATTGAGTGTATGTAAACTTCTGACCCACTGGGAATGTGATGAAAGAAATAAAAGCTGAAATCAATCATTCTTCATTATTCTGACATTTCACGTTCTTAAAATAAAAAAGTGATGATCCTAACTGACTTAAGACAGGGTAGTTTTACTAGGATTAAATGTCAGGAATTGTGAAAAACTCAGTTTAAATGTATTTGGCTAAGGTGTATGTAAACTTCTGACTTTAACTGTACCCTTCCCCAGATCTGTGCCACAACACAATCATGTCCAAGAGCTTTACGGACAATTCTTTCAACCTAATTGACCACAGGTGGACTCTAATCAAGTTGTAGAAACATCAAGGATGATCAATGGAAACAGGATGCACCTGAGCTCAATTTCAAGCCTCATAGCAAATGTACTTATGTAAATAGGGTGTTTTTTTTTTTAAATGTATAATACATTTGACAACATTTCTAAAAACCTGTTTTTGATTCATCATTATGAGGTATTGTGTGTAGATTGATGACGGGGGGAAAAACTATTTAATCAATTTAGAATAAGGCTGTAATGTAACAAAATGTGGAAAAAGTCAAGGGGTCTGAATACTTTCCGAATGCACTCTGTATCAATATCTTTAATAATACCATACAAGAATCATAACATTAGCTTTTATAACCTTCAATCTGTTCATTTTGAACCAGAATGAGGATCACTACCCACTGTTCCTGCTGATTCAACATCTTCATTGAGTGTTTACATAATTCACCAAAAAGTATTGGTAGCCTTCCAGTATGCAAATTAGGGAGCCAAATGAACCGCTCTCTCACCGATGCAATTCGGTTCAGTTCACCTAAAAGATCTGTACAAAGAGAGTTGTTAGTTCGAACAACTCATCACTAGGCTACACTGAGGAATCCC